>NC_134861.1:70193495-70485995 GCF_049852395.1 Peromyscus maniculatus bairdii
TCATTCATTCTTTGGTGGGTATTTAATTGTTTCCATAGCTGGAGTACTGTGAATAACACTGCAATAATCGTGAATGTCACAGAGATCTCCTCAGTGTCCTGATCATTTCCTTTAGGAAAGTAGCCAGCAGTGGACTCTTCTGAAGGAATGTGACAGAAGCCATCTTCCCAAGTGTCTTAGCAGGTAGGGCAGAGTTGAGTTGATAGTGATTACATGTTGAAAATACAGGCCCAGGGGCTGCCGATACGGCTCAGTGGGTAAGAGGGCTTGCTGCGCAAGGTTGAGGCCCTGAGTTTGGATCCCAGCCCCCACGTAAACTCACAGATGTGTCTGCATGAGCCTGTAATTCCAGCAGTGCAGGGAGAAGAGACCAGAGGGCCACTGGGTCTTGCTGGCCACCAGCCTAGCTCAAGGTTCACCGAGAGACCCCGTCTCAAAGGAGCAAGATGGGCAGAATATCGGCTCAGATTCTCACCTTTTGTCCCTCCAGGATACATGCCGTCCACGGTCTCTACTATCTGGTTTCCCATGCAGAGAATTTTCTTTGTCTACAAAATGCTTGCTGCTAAGAAGGCAGCTAAAGCATGCTCAGCCCTTGACCACAGGACCCTTCCCAGAAAGGGACCTGACATTATGCGCTAGCTACATCTCTGGATAGCAAAGCTTTAAGCCACGCAACACAAAGCGTATCTCTGCAGCCTTGGTCATCCGACTGCCATCCACAGCCATTACAACCCAAAGTCTCCTACAATATCTGTCACACTGCAGACACTCAGGGACTCTCGCCCTCTGCTTACTGGACAGATGTCAACCAACTCTCAGCATGGGCTCTGCTTTTCCTACCTGCTACAGAAACAAGTATTTACACCAGGGATTTATCTGTGAACCACCAGCAACTTCTTGACACATGGTTCTACCCAGGGCCTACAGCAAGGTGTTGTGTAGGCGAATGTTGTTCTTTCTCTTCCTGGGATTTTGTTATAGGTCTCTCTTGTGGTTACTTGGGAAATGTAGCCCATTCACCTACACAAGGTTTGGCACCATTGGTAGGAATTGAACCCACCCCCAGACTTCCCAGTGAATGAGATGATAGAGCGATATGTGATGTGTCTGTTGCTTGCAGCCAAAGCACCTGAACTCATGCGTACTGAGGCACATCACGGCAGAATGGAAAATGAGACCCCAGAGGCCTGCATCAGGAGTGCTGGGCTCTTTCTGCCAGGGAAAGAGCAGAGAAAAAAAAAATCATTAAGAGTTGGCAACCATTTCAGGGTGGATCAGATTCCAAACAAACTAGCCCGTCTCGTGCATCTGTGCGGGGTGCTGTGCTGACTGACAGGCAAGACCAGTTGCAACTGTGTGTGCATCACCTTGCAGCAAGCTCTGCCTCTGGGTTCCCAGCTGCAGGCAATGGGCTGGCAAGGAGCAGCTGAGGCATTACAAAATAAGAGGATGAGAGAAAGTAGCCAGAAGTCACAGGTTCCAGGCCACCAGTGTCTCATTATGGCTTATGACTCATTAGAACAATGGTAGCTCACCTTTGCCTCATTTTTCCCTCAGAGGACCAGAAACAGCCACCAGAGGGCTGTGGGAGGGCGTCTTCCCACGCTGTCTTTATAGACTTCATACTCTTGTGTCCACACGAAGGCTTAGCTGGCACACTACTAACCCAATCTGAAGTAAGGAAGAAAGTTCTCTGAGTTCTCAGTGTTTCTCACGGTCTCACCTCAGAAAGCGCAGAACCTGTGAGATCAGTGTTCTGGAGGCCAGAGGGGAGTATGTGGGGTGTGTGTGTGCGTGTGTATAATGTTATCTGGCCTGGAACTCACTCCACAGCCTAGGAGAGCCTTAGCCTTGAACTTGTGACAATCCACCTGCCTCAACCTCTCTAATACTGACTGGAATGACGAGCATGAGCTCCGACACTCAGCTTCAAAATATCTTTCGTTAGGGTTTGGGGAGATGTCTCCACAGTTAAGAATGTATCCTGCTCTTTCAGAGGACCAGAGTTCAGCTCTCGGCACCTCTGTCAGGCATGTCCCACCCACCTGTAACTCCAGCCCCAGGGCTCTGACACCCTCTTCAGGCCTCTGTGGGCACAAACCCACGCCCAGGCACAAACACACACGCATAATTAAAATAAATCTTTTAAAGATGTTCTTGAATGGTCAGACCCCAGGCTACATTAGAATACTGAGGCGTCAATGAGTATTCAGAAATAAAGGTAAAAAGCCTTTTCTAAAATGGGCACATTTTTTTAAATGACAACTTTAAAACCAACAAGAGTGTTTTTACTTAATCTAAGGAAGGTCTCCATTCATGCCTGCTGCCTTCAGCATGCCATGGCCATTTACTAAAGACTTCGGACACGGCGGCACTGAGCTAAGCCCCTAATGGTACCTCCTATAAACATCACCACGATGCTCTTAGGTTGCTTTTGGCCTGACCGTTGTATTCACAAATGGGTGTTTTTTTTTACTGAGTCAGAAAACTTAGGTTAAACAACTCACCAAAAATGCACACAGTGAACTCGGAACGAAAGCAACCACCTTCCGGCTCCAGGGATGATGTACGAGGACCACAGCACACCGTGTGTGGGGACAACGGGCCCAGCTCTGTTCTCATCCCAGGGACGCCAACATCTTTTCAGTCTCCATTGTTGTGAGGGGATACAGGCCTGGTGACTTCAGACCTCCAGTTTTTTGTTTTTTGTTTTTTTTCAGAAGACAGCAGGAATTCGAACTTTTATGTGAAACTGAAATCTTATTGTTTAACACTGGCAATCGCTACAAAGTTGTCCGTCTCTCTGCAGCCAAACAAAATACAGCTGTGAGCTGGGCTCAGTCCATAGGCCGCCCTGTTTGCAAACTCCAGCCCCCTGGCCTGGGCAACTGGGAATCATTTCAGATTCTTCTGTTCTCTTAAAGAAACATGGCTCCTTCAACCAGGCTCCAGAGGGCTTTAAATTACCGTTAATGGTTCAGCTCTAGGACTACACTACCGCCCACCCACGGGTCCTCAGAAATAAAGTGCCCATCACTTTATTCCTGGTCACACTGCCGTGTAACTTGCGAGATCATTAATCTGTGGGACTTTAGGGAGCTGGGTGGACCTGGGGGTGCCAAGGGAGAACAAGATGAGAGAGAGGGAGAAAAGAGTGAGGAGGGGGGGAGATAAGAAAGACAACAGAGAGCCCCTGCTGAGCACTGCCCACCCTCTAGGTCCCCTTCAGCACCCCTTCCCCCATCACTGGCCCTTATCTGTTTTAACCATTCAGACCCCTGAAGGCCAGCAGTCAGCCCCAGCCCACCATTCTTCATTTCTGATTTCTCTCCTCAGAGGAGATAAGGAGGTCCCGGGGCCTCTCAGTGTGTTTTACATCAAAGGCCACTGAAGGGTCCTGACAGGCTAGATGTCAATGCTATAAACAAACCATTAATCACCCTGCCATTTCATGGACACGCTCTTCCCAGAGGGCATGAACTTTCTCCAGGTCACTAATATAAACCACATCTCCCCGGGTCCCCAGCCAATGGAGGAGGCAGGGTGGGATGTCTGACTCAACAGTTTGTAAATAGCCAATTAAAAGAGAGATGGTTGCAATGAATGAAACAAGTCGCAGCTTTGGGGGACATGTAGATGGCTGCCACCCCTTCTGCATGCTCCATCTCTGAATCAGGTACAGAAAGGAAGGCCAAAACAGCATCCTTTGGCAACCCTCCAGAGTGTGAGTGGTGAGGATTGGAAGCCAGGGAAGTCTTTCCAGAACAGTCTCTCCTCTGTGATCCCCAGACCAGTGGTTCTAATTTGGCCAGTATGATCCCCTGGAGGCCAAGTCTTTGGTGTAGAGGCATCCGTCCACCGAGCTTCTGCTGTGGGCAATCTCCAAGCTCAGTGACGAGACTGGAGAGGTCCCAGCTCTTACAGCTTTTCCTTCCTGTTAGGGGAGGCAAACAACCAGTTCAGGGAGCAGTAAAGCCATAAAAACCTGAGTTGGGGGTGTTGGGGGGGGTGGGTGGGTAATAGTTTGAATTGGAAGAGAAGAGAAATCGTTGACTAACCTGGTGCTGGAGCGCAAAGTGGGGTGACTAGCAAAGAAAAAGAAAGCAGTGCCTATGTGCAGAGCACCCCTGTATCCCCACGTGGAGATGAGAACTCATCAGACGAGAGGCCTTAAGGAATGGTATCTGCCTCCCACAACAACACAGACGGTTGACTTTGCTCTTGGATGTCCACGAGAACATGACGGTAAAGCCCTGTTGCTGAAGACACCACACACATTGGTCACAGTACACGGTGAAATCAAGTTGGCACCAACCAGGACGTCTCTTCCCTGCTGGCCAGCTTTCACAGTACTGGAAGGTGCTATGCAGGTTGCTGGAAGAAAAAAAAAAAATCATCAACAGTCTTACCTCGCTGTGAATGCTGGGAACTGCAATAATGACTGGCTTGGCAAGATAGACCCACGGATTCAATAGTGTTATCACCAATCACTTTCTTACTTGGTATAAGGCCTAATCCACAGGAAGAAAAACATGCCCGGTACTGTAAATCCTGCCTAGAACCTATCTATGGTAGCAGAACTCACAGGCCTCAGAGGTGAAACTACTATTATTACTGCACTAAGTGTTCATAAATGCCCTCTAAATTTGTGCCTCCCCACCTAGAGGTCACTATAGCGCTCAGAGAAGGTTCTTTCTGCAGTGGGTGGTGGTTAAAGCAGAAACTCACAACTGGCCAAAGTCCAAAGAATACGTGCCGAGCGCTCAGCCACAAGTGGAACACCCCTGTGAGCCACACTCTCATCCAGAAGACCCCCATGGAAGACCGCAAGAGCCAGAGATCTGTTGGGGAGAGCCCAACAGAAACGGTGTCTTCTGCGTGTGGTAGGAACCACTACATCAGACACTCACAGCATCTGTGCCTGTCTGCACACAACCTGCAGTCAGCATGTGAGCACAGCGTGGGAAGGGCTTTTCAAGCCCCACTCCTAATCCTAACCAAGAAGCTATGGACAGTAACGGTTTCTGGGAGAGGAGGAGTCAGTTTGTTTGACTGATTGCTTGCTTGCTTGATTGATTGACTGCGTAGCTGATTGACTGATTGATTAATTGATTGATTGGTTAGTTGATTGACTGGTTGATTGATTGATTGGTTGATTTATTTATTGATTGATTGATTGTCTGATTGGAGACAGGGTCTCACTCTGTAGCTCTGGGTAACCTAGAACCCTTTATATAAAGCAAGCTGGCCTTGAACTCACAGATAGCCACCTGCATCTGCCTCCTAAGTGCAGGGACTAAAGATGTGTACCACCATGCATGGATTTAGTTTTCTTTGAAGGCAGATCCAGTGGATGGCACAAACTTTTATTCTTTAAAAAAAAGAGCACATGATGTTAGGAATGATAGGGGAGCGGGGGTAGATATGATCACCATACACTGTATGAAATTCTCAAAGAATTAACAAAACTATTTTTTTAAAGATCACAATCCAGCCACAAATGGGACATCCGTGTCATACTCCACTCTAGCTAAGGCTCAGGGAACATCCTAGAAGAGGGAGCAGAAAGATTCTAAAGACCAAGGTCAGAGAGGATCAGTGTGAAACTGTCTTCTGGGCGTGACAGGGCCACTGCACAGATGAACTCACAGTGTGGGTCGTCTACATAAGACTTGCACAGGTCAAACCAGTTAACATTCAAGCGTGGAGACGGGAGGAGCTCACGAGCCCCGCCCCAGGCTGATGGGCTATTTTAACCAAGAGAGAAATGACCTCTATACAAACTGCACACCAACCAAGAAGCCAGAAGGCTGAAGTCTAAGCAACAAGGCAGAAAGCAGAGCAGCTGAAGTAAGGTGAGCAGATTTCTCAGAGAGTCTGAGCAGTGGGGAACACACCATGCATTTGGGTTGTGTTAGGGAGAGAACTGAGCCTCTGCCCGCATTAAGTCCCTGGGAACTGGTCCAGGGCTGAGAGCCCTTGATGGACTTGCAGGCAGAAAAGCAAAGTACCACTCCAAGGTCAGATTTGGAAAGGTCAGAGAGACGTGGAAGAGGACATTGTCCCTGCTAGTTCCTCTGCTTAGAAAGTACCTTTTTGAACTGGGCCTTGCAGTACACACCTGTAATCCTAGCAGTCTGGAGACAGAAGCAGGAGAGTTATTGTGAGTTGAGATCCAGCAGGGTTGCACTGTGAGTTCCAAACCGGGAAGGGAGATGCATAGTAAGACCTTGTCTCAGACAACAACAGCAGAAGCAAATGTTAGACGGAGTTAACCAGTAAATTACAGTTTAGTACCAGAACTAACCCGATTTCCTAAATACAGTAAGAGGCCTGTAAGTGTTAATGATGTCATTGCCACCAACTTTGTTCTAGTTCCTTTACGGCCACCAATTACCTATCGTTGAAATGCTATATTATTAGTTAAGTGTCATCTTAACTAGTCTTGGACAAAAGGAAGAAAGGATGCACCTTCTTCACATGTTTGTTGATCTGAATCTCCATTAACTCAGCTCTGACTCCTCTCTGCTCCTCTGGGAGGCCTTTGCTGTGGGATGTCTTTCTGTATGCTGTGAATATGTGTTGCTCTGATTAGTTGATAAATAAAGCTGCATTGGCCTGGGGCAAGGGGGGAAATCCAAGCTGATATATGGAGAGACAAAGGGCCGAGTCTAGGGAGACACAGGCACTTCGGAAGGAGCAGCAAGATGCCAGCAGATCAGTAATGCCACAGCCACATGGCAACTTATAGATTAATAGAATGGGTTAAGTTATCAGAGTTAGCTAGCAAGAAGCCTGCCATGGGCCATGCAATTGGCAATTAACAGTAAGCCTCTGAATGATTATTTTATAAATGGCTGAGGGACCAGGGGGCCAGGCGGGACCTGAGAAACCTTCGGGTATAGGCCTTAGCTGAGGATGTCCCTCGGAAAGTGACTTCCTCCATCTACCTGGTTGCTCTTCACCACCTCTCTGAGAGAGGCCCTTCCTTCAGAGTGCTTCACTGTGTGACATCTTTGTCCCTTTGATTGCTGGCTGTCTGTTGTCTGGGTCCCCACTTCAGAAAATGCTCTGTAGCTGACAAAGAGGTGGCAGCTCCATCTTCATTGCTCAGATGCCACCTTGTACCTGGCGGAATGGGAATGGGAAAGGGTGTCGCTGACAGGAAGATTAGTGTCGTCATGGTTTGACTTTTAACACATCCCCTGGGACCTTGAAAGCCTGCTGGCCCCCTGGTGGGTTCCTGAGAGGTGGTTAGTGAAGATGCTAACCTCGTCCATGGAGTAACGAAGCGATAAGCGCATCGCCCAGTGGACTGTTAGGAGGCAGGCCTAGTCGGAGGAAGTGGGTGACTGGATTTGTGCCTCTGAAGGGTATCTCTCTCTCTCTTTTTTTTTAAAAGATTTATTTATTTATTATGTATACAATATTCTGCCTGCATGTATCCCTGCAGGCCAGAAGAGGGCCCCAGATCTCATTACAGATGGTTGTGAGCCTCCATGTGCTTGCTGGGAATTGAACTCAGGACCTTTGGAAGAGCAAGCAGTGCTCTTAACCTCTGAGCCATCTCTCCAGCCCTGAAGGGTATCTCTTATCCCTTCCTCTTGCTGGGTATGCTTCCCAGCTGACATGAAGTGGCAGCTTTCTTCCTCCGTGCCTTTCTACCATGATTCTCTTCCTTACCATACACAGGCCCAGAAATAATGGAGCCAAGACACTGTGGAGTGAAACCTCAAAAACAGGGAGCCAAAATCCACCCCCGTGATTCATGAAGCTGCTCTCTCTGGTGTTTCGTTATAGTGAGGGGAAAGTAACACAGAGAGTGATGGGCGTTTATATGCTTAGCTTGTTGTGAGGCTAAGTCAGCCAGGTGCGCCTCTGAGGATGCTGCTTGATGTGGTCCCAACACTGACTCCCCGAGTGCTCTAGTCAACAGAGAAGCAAAGCATTAGAACTGGAATGTGCAACATGTGGACTCTGGACAGGCAAAGAACGATGCCTCGTCTAGAGGATAGATACGACATTAGATTGTGTGTATGATACACAACCTTGTAAAGCAAGGTGGACCTGAGATGGCCTGTTCTATAGTATCCAGATAGAAATGGTGAATAAGTGCCCTTGCTGGTGGGACTCTACTGTATAGAAGTGGTCCTTGAGGAAGACTCTGAAGGTCATCCCCCCAATATGTTTATTAAGGTGAGTGTGTGACGGGATTGACCCATGCAGTAGGTACTTGCCATCTCTATGGTAGGATTACACTTGGCTTTTGTTCAAATGCATTCACTGCTGTGGACTAACACAGCCAGCACTGAGTCTCAGCATCTGGGCAGGGGACAGGCCCTTTAATCACCTGCATGGCACAAAAACAAGCGAACTGGTTCTCATGACTCTAAGAATATCTTATGACAACTGTGCCTGGCATTGCAAGGCAATTTATGTTGTCTATAATTTATGACATGATGTTATTTTCACTTTATAAATAAGGAAATTCAGGATCAAAGAGCTTAATAAAATTATCCAAAGCTACAAAAGATGAAGACAGGATTAGAATTCAGATAGGGGTAACTCCAGTCCTCACTCCTCTACTGTACCAGTAGTTATCTGAAGTCAGTCCATATGCCTGACTCATTTGCATTAGTTCATGAACAAAATAAGAAAAGCAAGGACAATATAATGATTTCCTTAATTCTGAACTATCTACTCCAAGAAGATAGTATTTAAATAACAGAGGAGAATATAATATCACATATATACAGATTTATTTTCTAAATTAAGATTAGATGATGTCCTAGTAAGCTTTGACTATCAATGTGACACAGCCTAGGGTCATTTGAGAAGGGAGTGTCAATTGAAGATCTACCTAGATCAGGTTGATCTACAGCCATGTCTGTGGGGATTGTCTCATTGTTGGTTGATGGAGAGGCAGGCGCTCAGCCCACTGCACCATCCCTGGGCCGGTGGACAAGGACTGTATAAGGGAGTTCACGAGGCATGAGCCCGAGAGCAAGTCAGAAAGCAGGGTTTTTCCATGATTTCTTCTCCAAGTTCCTGCTTGAGATTTTGCCCTGACTTCCTGCAATGCTGACCACTGGAAGTGGAAGTTCCTTCAGGTCAGAGTGTTTTATCACAGTGAAAGAAAAGAAACCAGAGCAGATGATGATTTCAAAATCGTTAGTGTGTGATAAAAACTGTGTGTTGAGTCAAAGAAATGGAGAACACGCCACTACCAGAGTCTGCCTTAATTTTAAAATTCTTCATTGACTGACAGTGAATTTGTGCAATTTCTCGGGCTTTTGGGTAGGATCTGTATAGTGGTTAATTTTTATTGTCAACTTGATTGAATGGAGAAATGCCCAGGGCGTTAGAGAAACGCAGCTTTGGATGGGTCTCTGGCATGTCTCCAGAGACTTCGAAGAAAGGCCCACCTGGAATGTGAGCAGGAGCACCCCATGGACTGGGATGCAGGCTAACTAAGCCGGAAAAGAGGAGGAAAGTGTGCCAGCATTGCCCTTCCCCTGCTTGCCAACCTGCCCAGCAAGTGAGCAGTCTGCCACCACTGTGCCTTCGTCACCCGACCAGTCAGCACCCCCCGAACGTGCGCCACCCGTGTGTGCCACCCCTCCTTACGGTGCCTTCTGCCAGGTGACTCAGTCAAAGCAACAAGAGAATCTGTTCTCATTAATTCAATGTTGTGAATCTGTGATGTTGATATTGTGGGATATTTGACTCTTTATTATAAAATCATACAATTATAAAGTTGCTTCAAAAAAAAACTTAGTTGGCACAATTTAAATTTGTTATCCTCTCTTACTGTTCAAAATCCCAAATGTTTAAGAGATGGTACCACACACCATGCTGACCCACTCCTGATAGTGGAGGTAAGATTGTGGGCTCCTAGGTCAAGTCCAGCCCACAGGAGTGCTCAGGTTTGACCACAGTAGGTTTATAAATGTTGCATTAGCTTACAATCATTTTTTTCATTTTTTATTTTATTCATATGAGTGTTTTGTCTGTGTATATATTTGGATGCCACATGTGTACAATGCCAGCAGAGGCAAGAAGAGGGCACTGGAACCCCTGGAACTGGAGTTACAGAGGGTTGTGAGTCACCATGTGGGTTCTGTGAACCAAATCTGGTTCCTCTGTAAGAGTAAATGCTCTAACCCCTGAGCCAAGCTCCAAGTTACAATATTTTAAATAACAGAATGTACATGGGACTCTTCACTTCTAGCTTTTCTTCAAAAGTCAGAATCGAGCCACACTGAACCTGCCTTTATTCCTTCATGGAATCCAGAGGTGTGTGGCTTCTGATACCTGTAGGGGAAGTGACTGCCTGGTGCTCGTGTTCTCTGCCACATCCTATTGTGGGACATCTGGTAGGGTGCAGCAGGGGAGACTTCAGTCGGGCCAGATTGTTGTTCGAGCCTTTGGGTGGTCCCCTCCACGCTCCTGTGACACTGAACTGGCCCATGCTACTCTCTTTGGTCAACGAGACACATAAAAGCAGGAGCCTGGCAGATGCTTACACATGAGGCTTTGTCGTCTTTGGCTCCTGAGAGCCCTGGGACCACCATGCAGCAAAGCAAGCTTGTCACTGCAGGTGACCAGGAGGAGCAGAAGCAGTCTGGCTGGCAGCCTAGAGTGACTGCATATGGTGACCACTTTTTAGAGCAACCAGTTCAACCGGTGACTAAAGCCACATGGACAAGTTTAGGTAAGACTAGACAGGACCAGCAAGTGACACCCAACCCAATTGCACCACTAAAATGAGAGTAGTTCTAACTCACAGCCAAGAGAGTTTGAGATAAACATTCAAACATCACTCATCCGTCCTTTCTCCTAAAATACGGTCATTTAAGTTTGTGAGTCCTACCTTAACATGTTGCAGGCCTTCACACACACACACACACACACACACACACACACACACACACACACACTCAGTTAAAAGCATTTTAGTATTAAATAAGAGATAAAAGTTTTACATTTCCTCTTAGCCTGTGAATAGTCCCTAGAATTAGTTGGCATGCGATAAATATTTTGGAATGAATCAAATGAATTCACAGAC
The DNA here is from genome assembly GCF_049852395.1 of Peromyscus maniculatus bairdii. Classification (NCBI taxonomy): domain Eukaryota; kingdom Metazoa; phylum Chordata; class Mammalia; order Rodentia; family Cricetidae; genus Peromyscus; species Peromyscus maniculatus. Next base: position 70,204,567 of record NC_134861.1, read on the forward strand.
ATTTTGTAAAGTAGCTTAAGATGTGTCACCACTCCCAGGACTCTGCCCTAAAAGAGCCTCTGAGGTCATTCCCAGGTGGCCTTGCAAAGCATGAAACACCCACTGCAGCTGGGTCCACTGGCCTCCCCAACCCCATGCTGCGTCTGCTAAGCCACGGGGGGTAGAAGATCAGCACACAGGAGCCAGCTCAGTAGGGACTGGGGTTGGAAACAGTGGGTAGGAACAGCCTGCCTGTCCTTTCTACTTTGCTTTCCTCTGCTGTGGACAGACTGAAGGGCAAGGGGACTGTCCTAACAGGGCTAAAGGAAGCATGATGTAGCTGTGGGTATGAGCTGAAGGGATGTCAGAATGAGAGCTGGATCCCAACCACCAGAGTTGCTTGTGACTGATATTTTTCAAGGGATTGAACACTGTGAATGCCAAGTGAAGGGAAACACAAAATGCTCCAAACACCTGAGATTAACATCCACGTCATAATCTACCCTAGAGATGATTGAGTAGAATGGTTGCCTCTTGCCTTGGTCTTGCACACTGTCTATCCTTTCTCAAAAGTAAAGTGTATAACCACAATTATTTGGGATGCTAAAGATGAAAGATTACAAGGTCAGCTCAAATCAGTCATGATTTGATTGTAATCACAGTCCTTGGGAAGCCGAAGCAGGAGGATTACAAGCTTGAAGCCAGCATGGTCTACATAGCCAGAATCTATCAGTAGTAGATGAAAGAAGGAAGGAGGGAGGGAGGAAAAAGAGGGGAAAGACTGTGGACATTAAGTTAACCAAGGACACTCCTCGGGACAGCTGTAAAGAATTCCAGGAAAATAACAGCAGAAACGGGAAGAATTTGAAAGGACCACCAGAAGGAGAGCTGGACTCTATTGGGTCCTACTCACCACAGTGAATTGTGGTGGTATTGTCAAGGTATTAGCAAAGTGGAAGTCCCAGATTTTAGTGCAACATCCTGCTTCTTAGCCACTTTGTGACTGAGCCTATCTAGATCCCACTTTGCTCATCTATAGGATGATAGAAACAATATTCGCTCTGCCTGCTGCATAGGATTTTTGAGGTTTAAAGGGTGCCCTTCAAGCATTTGTGATTTTCACCATCCACATTGATATGTCAACTGGTGTTGTCATTGTTCAGGTCTTGTTTAGGCAACCATACTGTTGAGGTTTCATGGGTACAACTTTGCTGCCACATATAGGAAATGCTATCTTACAAACTTCCTTGTCTTTTTGCTCTTGCAATATTTCTGCCCCTCTGCAAAAATGTTCCATGAGCTTTTGATACAGAAATTGTACTGTAGATGTATCGGTTGGGGTTGGACATGCCATGGTTAGTTGTTCTCTGCATTTGACCAGTTGTGTGTTCTGTAATGGTAAAAAGCTTCTTTGATGAGGGTTCAGATCTATACTTACCTGTTGGTATAAGGATAAGTATTTAGAATGCAATTAGAAATTATACTAACTTAGGAAGTGGTAGTGATAGGTTCTCCTCTAGGGTCCAACTCCATAGGGAGTTGGCTATATTTACAGTACCATCATGAATTTCCTCCCATTGGGCAGGCCTTAAGTACAAGTACACAGTTGTTGGTTACTCCCAAGATAGAACTGCCACTATTGCAGTCTTGGGGACATCTCACTGTGCTGGTCAGTAGGTTTTACCGCTGGGTAGGACTATTGATTGCACCTCTCCCTTAGGAGCTTGCATAGCCCCTTCAGATCCTATGAGAGTCAGTCCTAAAGGAAGAGGTCTCCAGGAAAGTTCCAGCTTGACACCTCTAGTCCTGTCTCCAAAATGTGCAATATCTTTAACAATAGAATCTTACTTTCAAGTTATGAGTAACAACCGAAGGCAACATCAATAACCTATATTGTTTTGGACTTTTCTGACCAACAGTTCAAAGGGAGGTTTTCCATGCTTGACACCAGGCTTTTGTTAAATAGTCTATGGCTCTTGTGGGGAACATTATCACCTGAGGTGCCATAAATTCATTTAAACAAAAATGTATGCCACTTTGTCTCCCTGTTTCTCTCTTGTCAAAACGAGATAACAGAAATACAGGTACCCATCTACTGGTGTTTTATGAAGAGTACGTAGTTTCATATTGGGAAATACCCATGCTTGGTACATAACAGGAACTATAGATGGATTTGTTCAAAAGTAAAACACACAAAAATCCTTCTCAATATGCTGGCTTTTAAAGTGAATTTTGCTGAACTAACTACAAGCCATTTGATGCTGTGAACAAGATCAAAAGAACTCATCAATAGGTCTTTTGTGTCATGTAGGCTTGGGGTCAGTTATATTAATTGACCCTTGGTTATTTTGTCTGAGAAGAGGAGGCTAGAAGTCCCCCAGAGAGTAATGAGGCATCCATCCAGTGGTTCACACTGGCAAAAGATCTTAGAACAGACAGCAAGGATGCTCCACCTCTCAGATTAGAGATGCAGTATTGGAGACTTTTGTGTGTGTATATATATTACTTGTTAGAATCAATACTGTCTTGACATTTTGAGAGTACTACCTTCTGACTCATGTAGCCCAGCCTGCCCTTGAACTCCTGATCTATGATGAAAAGTTTAAATTTTTTTGCTTTCTAAAAAAAAAAAAAAAAAAAAAAAAAATCATGTTGAAATTTAAGTCCTACCAGAACAGTATTGGGAGGTGTGGCTCTGAGGACATGACCGGGTCATGAAGCCTCCACCCTCACAAGTGGGACAGTTTGCCCTATGAAAGGGCTTGGTGAAGGATTATGCCCTTTTGGTCTTCTGTGAGGACACAACTTCCCTCCTCCTAGGAGGATGTGGCATTCAAGATACCATCTTCCAAGCACAGAAAAGTCTTCCACAGATATCAGCCTCCTGAGGCCTTGATCTGGGACTTGATGGCCTCCAGAGCGAGGTATACATATATATATATTCCTTGTATAAAAAGTTACCAGTGTGTGGTATTTTGTTGTAGCATCACACACAGACTAAGACAGCCCTTCAGCCACTGTCTTCCCCTCACGCAGTAGTGGAAGCCCGTTTGTCCTTTCCCTGGATAACAGAAAGGCAGGGGGCAAGAACAAAGGGTGGTCAGTGGTCACCAACTTGACCTACAGCTGGGGAGATCTCATGGGCTCAGGACTAACGCCTTTTTCCTAAGCTTCCATCACCACTTTGTGGTGGTTCGAATGAAAATGGCCCTCATAGGCCCATAGGGAGTGGCACTGTTAGGAGGTGTGGCCTTGTTGGAGGAGGGTGTGGCTTTGTTAGAGGAAGTGTGTCACTCGGGGTGGGCTCTGAGGTTTCAGAAGCTCAAGCCAGGCCCAGTGCCATCTCTCTCTTCCTGCTGCCTGCAAATCTGGATGTAGAACTCCCAGCTACCTCTCCAGCACCATGTCTGCATGCCTGCTTCCCAGCATGACAACAACGGACCAAGCCTCTGAACTGTAAGCCAGCCCCAATTAAATGTTTTCCTTTATAAGAGTTGCTATGGTCACAGTGTCCCTTCACAGCAATGAAACTTTAACTAAAACACCTTCTTCTCCATACTGTGTCTCTTCCTAATTCAGCACACTCCACAGGCTCAGTGGACAAGGCTTTGCACATCCACTCAGTCTCCGATGAACTCTGAAAGCCCTTCTCAAATTTTTTTCAAGGTGCCTCATCCTGGGCCTGTGTGTAACCTATCTTTGTTGTGGTTATTTTAAGCTCTTCATATGCCCTCAACATTCTTACTTTGAAGACATCTCCCCCCCACACACACACACACACTATCAAAGCAGATCACGATCGAAAGTCAGGACTATTTATCAACTACAGACATAATCTAGGGCCTATGAAATCTTCAAAGGTCACTGAAAGTATATTATTTTGAAAAGCCTAGCTTTAAAGTATAAAAAGAGAGCTGCAATATTACAATTTAAACTATCTATTTACAGGGGTTGGAAAGAGAGCTCAATAAAGAATGTGTGTTGCTTCTCCAGAGAACCTGAGTTCAGTTCACTACATCCGAAATGGCCTCAGAAGCTTCTGGCTTCCAGGAGCACTATCACATGTAACACACACACACACACACACACACACACACACACACACACACACACACACACACACCTTTATGTCCATTATCAGACATAATTTCCACACAATAGCAGCTGAGTTCAGCCATAATTTAGCTGGTAAATGATTGCTTTGTTAGATATTTAGACATTTTAAAGATATCTATCTAATCAGACTCTACTAGACTGTTTTAGAGTGTGATTAGTATTTAAATCAGTAGACTGACTGATAAAGCAGTCTTTGTTTCTGCCCTCCCTAATTCAGACAAGCCCTATCTAATCAACTGAAGAGCTGAACATCGAAGAGAAACTGACCTTCCACCAACTAAGACAGCTTGACCTGAGACAGAAAGAAAGGTACATAGACAGACAGACACTGACCTTGGACTCAAACTGAGACATTAGTTCTTTTGAGGTCTCAAAGCTGGTAGCTTTGGACTGGAAACTAAATGGTGGTTCTCCTGTATCTGCGGCCATGGACTTCTCAGCCTCCACAATCATGTGGGCCAATTTTTAGAGTGATTATTCATATTCTGTCTCTCATCTCTGTCCCTCTGGCCTGTCAGTAGAGCCCTGACTAATACAGCAGCCTCTCCTGAACACTTGAGCAAGTGACTTCTGTAAACACCCCATGTGAGGCAGAGAGGAGATCTCCACGTACATATCCTTTGTCCTCTTAGGAAAAAACAATAGGGCATTAGCCGGCATGTTCTTATTTTACCTTATTGTAAATGAACAAAGATATGTGTTGGGCCTAAATTATAGACAACAGAAAAGCTTCAAACCAGCCCAGCTGAAGCTGACGGAACAGGACAATGAGGGACAAGAGAGCTGATCGCTCTGCCTTCCATCTTGGAGTTTGCATCTACTTTGAGAACTGCCCTTTCCTTTGTTATACAGAGGATGAGATCCTACTGGAAATGATAGGTAAGGCTAGTGCCTTGATCAGGCTGAATTCCTTTTGGGACACCCTATACTCTACCCACATGTATCATTCAATATAATTTATTTGTAATGATGTAATTGATGAGTTAGGTGGCAACTGACTAGCGAATGTGCTATTATACTGTATTTATTTAATTAAATATATTTAGTTGTGACTTTCAATTCTCTAGCCCACGAAGGATAGGTGTATGGCTTAGGGCAGCAGAAAACAGGCCTGTGTATGTGGAGTGAAGACGCCCAGCTTTGCAAGTAAAGAATGAAGGCTTGGGGCACCTCGACCATCAGGAGTCTGGGAGCTACTAGGGAGAGAGGATTGGTCTTCATCCCAAGCAGATCGATAGCTCTGGTCTTGCACCTAAGATAGAAATGACCTGGTCCGGTGAACAGGATTATGACCTTCATTTTGCTACCTGAAACGAATAAATTAAACCAATGAAAGAAGGCAGTTTTCTCAAAGTCATCCAGTGCTTACCATCAGCAAGGAGACCATTTGGTCAGCTCCCAATGCCCAGGGGAACCTTACGTATACAAGCCATGTATGTGTGTACATGATCAGGGAAAAATGACTAACTGGACCCTAGTTACAGTTTCTAGAGCTTGACAAGAGATTAATGCCCTTAGTCATTTAACTCCAGTCTTCAGCACCCTGTTTGACTCATGGAGGAAGGTGGAGTCTTTTTTTTTTTCTTTTCTTTTTTCCCTTGACAATGACAACAAAAATGCCTATGCCAACCAGTTTGACTGCCCAGCCTCTCCAGGGAGATCTGGGTTACATTTCTCTGAACTACTAGCTGGTGAAGAAACATGGATCTTTTGCTTTTCTGTCTGCCTGCCAGGGTCATCACCCCAGCTTGATGTAGGTAACACAGCTCTTACTGGTTTAACTGTAGGGAACCTTAAACTCACTCTCCGCTCCTCTCCAAGGCCATGTGCTCGGCCTCTGAATGGAGACCTGGACTGTTCCATGTCCCAGCTGGGAAATGCCATGCTTTTAAACAGTTTTGCCTTCAAACTGCCCTTACCTTGCTCTGTTTGGCCAGGCCAAACTACGGCCACAGTTGTATATAATTAGTTAACTTCACTCACTGTCTCCTGTGTTTATGGTTTCCTGCCCAATTCCAAGTGACAAATGACTATCCCAAAGCCATGGGCTTGACCCCAGATGACTTCATGCCTGATTGCCTTCTTCCCAGTGCATGGGTCAGTACTCAGAGACCCCCAGAGTCCTTGCTCAGCTGGTAATTGATTGTGTGTGAATTCACGGGCCACTTGGCAGACCTGGGCACTGGACACAGCCGAGGGCGGTAGAGACAGCCGCTGACTGAGTGCAAGCCCTCAGATATTCACTTCAAATGAGGGCCTGAGTGTGAAGAACCTTGCCACCCAGGGTGAGGAAGGGACGATGACCTGAGAAAACGAAGTCCTGTCCCAGGGCAGCCAGGACTGATGAAAGCAAGCCAGGGTTTCCCCAGTACCTGTGTTATTTTCCTTTGGTCTCTTTGCTGACTGATGTCAATCAACTGTCAACCGATGCAGCACAGTGTCTAGGTCACGCTTCTGCTCTCCATGCCTCGGTCTGTTTGTTTATGCATCGAGTATCCTCTCTTCTTAAGAGTTCTTTCTATATCGAAGTATCAGAGCACTGCCACATCTGTTCAAGTGTTGTAAATTGTGGCAAAGTGCAAAAAATCCTAGAAAAAGAAGGCTGAAAGCCTGGGTAGAGATCTACTCTCATTCAATGCATAGTTCAGCAATGATTTCACCACTTGGCCTGGGGTCCTTCATTTGTAGAAGGAAGTAGAAGAAGGGCGGAGAAAGCAAAAGAAAAGTCAAGGTGCTGGAGAGATGGCTCAACTTTTCAGAGAACTTTCTATCCTTCCAGAGGTCCCAAGTTCAGTTCTCAAGACCCATGTTTGAGGGCTCACCAATGCCTGTGATCACCATTGCCAGTCCAGGGGATCAAATGCTCTCCTCTGCTCTCACTGGGCACCTGAGCATGTGTGTGTGTGTGTGTGTGTGTGTGTGTGTGTGTGTGTGTGTGTGCGCGCGTGTGCGCGCGCGCGTGCCTCCACACACATATACATAAATAAATGTTTAAAAACCTTTTATAGAAACATCAAGAAATCAAGGAAGCCAGGCAGGGAGGGAGGGAAGTAAGGCTGGGAAGACAGAGAGGTGAGGCCTGGGGTGGTTTAAATGTCCCCAGCTCTCTGCTTCATTTGTTTTGAAGTTACGTTGGTAGGTTAATAAACACTTAGAATTATAGCTTGTTAATAAACTGATTCTTTATTATGAACAGCTTTGTCACTAGAAATAGTCTTTGTTCTGAAACGCGCTGGCTATTAACCAACCACAGCTTTCTTTTCTTATGCTAGCAAGCTATACTTTTGTCTACCTTTTTCCTTTTAACCCCTCTCTGCTTCAATACAAAGTATTTTTGAGGCAGGGTTTCTCTGTGTAGTTTTGGTGCCTGTCCTGGAACTCACTCTGTAGCCCAGGCTGGCCTCGAACTCACAGAGATCTGCCTGGCTTTGCCTCCTAAGTGCTGGGATTAAAGGTGTGCACCACCACTGCCCGGCCAAAGTATATTTTTGTATTACCATATAGGTAGATCATGTTTCTCCCCTCCCCCTGTCCTTTAAGTAGAAAATGTAAAACACTTTAGGACATTTACTCTTAGTGAAATGATCAATTTGGTGATTTTTTAGCCTATCATCTTATTATATATGTTTTTTCTATTTGCTGTTTTATTTTTGAAACTTCTCTTGGGTTGGTTTCATCTACTTCTAGCTGTGACTATTCCGTGATATTGTAATTATTGCATTAGACTTGGAAGCGTAGGCCCTTTTTCCTTAGTTTTTACCACATTTTAAAATTCATTTTATGTGCATGTGTGCATGGATGTGTGTTGGCATGCACACACCACAGCATGAATGTAGGAGATCAGAGGACCACTTTGGGGGATCTGTCCTTTCCTTCCACTGTGAGGATCCCAGGGATTAAACTTCGGTCATCTGACTTGGCAGCAGAGGCCTTTACCCGACAGAGCCATCTCCCTGCCTGAATACAAATCTTGAGCTTGCCTCAGGAGATATCATTCCCCTTCACACATCATGTAATTATTCCTTACCGTGGAATAGTGCCATCTGTCCTCTTCCATCTTCTACACGGCTGTCACGTGCTAGCATGGCATAAATCCCCAAACCAAGTTAGTTATTATCATTATCATTATTATTATTAATTATGATGATGATGATGATGCATTGTTTTTATTTTTTGAAACAGGGCCTCACTCTGCAGCCCAGGCTTGCCTAGACTTGACTATACCAAAGGCTGACCTGGAACTAAGTATGTACCCACATCTTCTTCAGTGTTAGGATTACAGGTATGAGCCACCATACCAGACTTACATTGTTATTTTTAAATAGTTAAAACTTTGGGGGAAAAACTTTAAAATCTGAATGCATTAATTAAATTAGAAAACTTCAACTATCTCCCATGTGTTGCTATTCCCAGTATTCTTTCCTCCTTTCTCTTTAAATATCTATGTATCTATGTATGTATGTATGTATGTATGTATGTATGTATGTATCTATCTATCTATCTATCTATCTATCTATCTATCTATCTATCTATCTATCTATCTATCTTCCTAACTAACTAATTATATGTGTGTTGGGGTGGGGGATGCCTAGATGTGTCTATGCATACCCCATGTGTGCAGCAGCCTAAAGCGATCAGAAGAGGGAAATAGATCTGGTTACAAACATTTATGAGTCTCCAAGTGGGTACTGGGAGACGACCCAGGTCCTCACCAGAGCAGGAAGGGCCTTAACTGCTGGGCCTTCTTCTAGCTCCTTCCTCCTTCCTTCATGATCATCTTTGCTATCTGTTCCCGTCTTCTCTGTGGAAGGACAAGAAGGAGGATCGTGAGAGTTTGAGGACTTCCTTGTCTGTGTGAGATCCTATCTCTGAAATAAAATGAAATAAACAATAAACAAACAACAAGAGCCATTCCTCACAGGACAGATTTACTGTTGACTCAAAATAAAATAAAATAAACAAGAGTCATACTCACTGGACAGATTAGCTATTGCCCCCCCCTCTCTCTTCCTTATTCTTTGAAAAATTCATAGATGTATATCATGCATCTTACTCATATTACCCCTGACCCTCTCCCTCCTATTCCCCATGACCCTCTTCACAAGCTTCGAGTCCTCTCTGCTTTTGCTTTGTTTGTTTGTTTTATAACTCACTGATGCCAATTAGTGCTTCCCAAATGCACATGGCTGTGGGGTCATCCACTGGGGCATGGGACTCTGCCAGTAGTCAACCTCCAAAGAAAAATTTCTCTGTCTCTCTCTGTCTCTCTCTGTCTCTGTCTCTCTCTCTCTCTCTCTCTCTCTCTCTCTCTCTCTCTCTCTTCCAATAGTCATCAACTGTCATTAGCCCCTGAGCTAGGGATGGGGTCACAGGAGCCCCTCCCTGCTCCATGTTGGAAATTTTGAGTGACTTGGTCTTGCGCAGGTAACCGAGGTTGCTATGTGTTCCCATGGGCCACAGCTATGTCGTGTTCAGCATTTCATGTCACTCCTCCCCGTCCTGTAGCACAAATCTTAGAAGGTCTTATTAATAAAAACAAACCCAGGGCCAGGTATTGGGGTGAATGCTGGAAGATCAGAGAAACAGAACAGGCCGCAGCCACCTCACCTCGCCACTTCCTCAGCTGATCCTGTTTTCTCAGACTGGAAGCCTCTGTGTCCTCATCCAGAGTGAATCTCAGCTGAACTGATGCTAGAAGCCTGAAAGCTTAACCACTAAAAGCTTCTAGTTTCTGGTCCTCATGCCTTATATACCTGTCTGCTTTCTGCCATCACTTCCTAAGATTAAAGATGTGTGTCACCATGCCTGGCTGTTTCCAGTGTGGCTTTGAACTCACAGAGATCCAGATGGATCTCTGCCTCCCAAGTGATAGGATTAAAGGTGTGAGTGCCACCATTTTCTGGCCTCTATATCTAGTGGCTGTTCTGTTCTCTGACCCCAGATAAGTTTATTAGGGTGCACAATATTTTGGGGAACACAATATCACCATACCATCCCCTGGCACTTGCACTCTGCAATGTCCTCTTACAGGTGGTGAGGTCTCAATACAGATGTTCCATCTACAGCTGAGCACTCACAGTCAGTTCTCAGCATTTTGAACAGTTCTGAGTCTGCATTAACCACTATCTACTGCAATAGGAAGCTTTTCTGACCAAGGTTGAGAGGAGCACAAACATATGGATATAAACATAAACATTCAGAAGGCCGTTTGACAACGTGAACATTTAGCAAAACAACATCAATGGGCTAGCCGTGAGTTTTGGCCGTGTTCACAGTACCAAGCATGAATTCCTTTCTGTGGAATGGGTCTCAAATCCAATCAAGAGAGCAATTGGTTACCCCCATAACAGCCTTGCCACTGTTACACTGTTAGCGCTGCAGGTCAGTGTTGTCGCCTGCAGTGTCCATCACTGATAAGACCCTTGGTGTCTTTTCTGTATCAGCCACCTGTACAGCACCTTCTAGAACTATGAAATCTAGCCACCAGCTGACTTCCTTTAGTTTTTACAACCCTTCAAAAATGCATACTCCACCTTTGGTTTTGAAACAGTTTTCTGGGTACAGAATTCTGAAGACAAGCACAGGGCCCAACACATAGTAAGGATTCGATGAGCATTGTAGAGGGAACTGACAAGCCCATGAACCCCATCTTCATGTCCTGACCACACTGAGAAAGACTTCGTGCTCCAGGGAGAAGCAGCTTGGGACTGTTGAGAGGAGATACTGTTGACAGAGGGGCAAGGGCCATGTTAGGGGTTGGGTTACTGGCCTGCCCTGGAAGGGCTTATGTGTCGTGCCTACTGTGATACCTCCCTCCTAAAGGCCTTGAAGGAAAAGTCACTCTGACTTTGCAAAAAAAAAAAAAAAAAAAAAAAAAAACCTGGCAATAACACCCAACTTCCCTTCCTGACAGTCCACAGTTGGTGTTTTTCTGGCTGGCTGGCAGAACTCTAGCCAAGAGAGGGTTCCTTGGGGACAGATCTCTGGCATCTGGGCAGAAGGTGGAAGGTGGGGGCTCCCCTTCCAAACTCCCGTGAAAGACAGGAGGCCAGAAGGAGGACCACCATCCAAAGATGGCGACATCAACAATCCGGGCTTGTTTTTGGAGCTCTGGATCAAACCAACTTAAGGAAAAAAGAAAACAAATAAAATAAACAGAGGAGGTCAAACCATGTGTCCTGCTGCTGGGACATTTGGGAGCACACTATACTCAGGAACGAGAGCTTCTCGGGGAGAATAACAGGTTTGTATTTTGTTTTGGGTTTTGGTTGGTTAACTTTCAGAGGCAGGGTCTCACTCTACAGTTCATGCTGGCCTAGAAATCACTAGTTAACCCAAACTGGCCTAGAACTTACAGCAATCCTCCTGCCTCCGCCTTCCTAGTGCTGAGATCACAGGTATGCAGCGTCACACCTTGTCTGTGAATCCTTGGTATGCCTGCCACTTCTGTCTCAAAGGCTCTCACAAGGCAAGCCCTGTCACCTGAGCCAAAGTCTCCCTCATTCACACTACAGTTTAAATAGCCAACTTCACTATTTTGAACACAATTAATAACCTGAAGTTTGAACTAATTCAAACTCTAAATTCAGAACTTCTATTAAAAGAAGAGGAAAAGGAGGAGGAGGAAGAAGATCATGAAGATGATGATGATAATGATGATGATGAAGCCACCAAAGGAAAAGCAACCGGGCACACCCGGAGCTGTGGTAGAGCCTGACGGACCAAGGACAACTCCAGCTGGAACTGGCTGACTCTGAGAGAGAGCTGAACACAGTACAGCCAGGAAGGCAGCTGTTCCTTTTCCAGCAGGCACTGAGAGGGGAATCTTGGCTCAAGCTCCTCGCTGCACAAACTGGTTCTCAAACCAGCAGCACCTGGGACTTTAGAGATGAAAAGTCTCTGTGGCTCTGGATAAGGGAGTGATTTCTAACGCAGAAAACCAAATGTGCAAGAAGCCCAGAGGAAAACAGACTGGACACCAACTAGATTGCAAGTTTGCGCTTCCAAGGAGATGGTTAAGAAAGGGCTGAGTGGCGGAAACCTTGTCTCACTGCCCTAGGTATGGTCCCCAATACTACAAAAAAAAATTGTTGTTGTTTAATTTATTTATTTTTTTAAGCCAGGAACAGTGATTCTGCTGGTAGGGCTTGCAGTCCCAGTGATGTGAGAAGCTGAGGCAGGAGGATCCCCTGAGCTCAATATCAAACCAACCTAGCAAATATCGTGAGGCCCCACCTAAAGGAGAATGGAAGATGGAAGGGAGGGGGAAGAAAAGAAGAGGGGGAGGGAGGGAGGGAGAGAGGGAGGGAGAGGAAAGGGGGAAAAGGAGGGAGAAATTCCAAGGGGGAAAGGGAGAGACGGAGAAGGAAGGGTCAGAAGGGAGAGAGAAGGGGGGGGGGAGAGACAGACAGACAGACAGACAGACAGAACGTGCAGCATTGTCATATAATGCAGCAATACTACATTTAGGTGTATGTCCAAAAGAGTTGAACAAGTCCACTTCTTCAGGTGCAGTGGTACACCCCTTAATCTCAGAACGTGGGAGGCGAAAACAAGAGGATCAGGAGTTCAAGTTCAGCCCAAGCTATATAGCAGGTAGTGAGTTTGAAGACAGCCTGGGCTACATGAGACCCAGTCTCAAAAAAGAAAGAAAAAAAGAGAAAGAAAAGAAACAACAATAAAAGCATGAAAAAGCCAACACCGTACCTCAGCCGGTAAAGGCGATTACTGCGTAAGCCTGGTGACCTGCGTTCAATCCCCTGAGCTGGAAGGAGGGGGTCAACCCTACAACATTGCTGACTGCCACACATGGGCTATAGCACACACATGCCTGCATACCTGAACTCACCCATACACATCATATGCACACATATACATACAATAAAAATATGTTTTCATAAAATAAGAGAGAATCAGACAACGTGCCTGGGGCCTGGGGAGTTGGCTCAGCACTTAAGAGCACTCGTTGCTCTTACAGAGGACTTGGATTCAGTTCCCAGCAACCAGATGGTGACTCTCACGTTCCAGGGGATTTAGCACCCTATTCTGATTTCAAAAAGTACCAGGCACACATGTGGTGCACATACATATGCACGCAGGTAAAACACTCATATACAAAAAGTTTAAAGAAAAATCTAAAAAAAAAAAAAATTTAAAGAAGTATGTTCGGTCAAGAATTCATGCACAGATATTCATAATATCAAACTTGTACACATTGTGCATAAGAGCCCAAAGGTGTCAGCAACCTCATGCCTGTCAATTGAGGATGACTAAACCGTGCAGTGTTTCCAAGGCTGGGCGTGGCTCAGCGGTTAAGAGCATCCACTGCTCTCAGAGAGTTCCATTAGCGGCCCCATATCAGGCCATTCCCAAACATCTGTCATTCTAGTTTCCAGGGATCCAGCATTCTCAGACTCTGAGGGCACTCAGCTCATACACAGATACCCACACATATATAAATAATCTAAAACTATTTAAATCCATTTCAATGTATTCCCATCCGATGTATCCAAAAGGAACAAGCACTGATTGATTTACACTACAGTGTGAATGACCTTGGAAGCACTACCGTTAGTGACAGAACCCAGACACACAAGAAGACAGACATTGAATTATTCCATTTGTGTTTTGTGGTTCTTCGGTTTCGCTTGGTTTTGAGCTAGGGTTTCGTTACGGAGTCCATGCTGCCCCAGCACTCCCAATGTGACCCAGACTGGCCTCCAACTCAAGACGCTGCTGCCTTAGACACTCCCCCACCCACCCACCCACACACACCCCCCCCCCCGGTGTGTAACACCACATGGGATATATCACTGCATTCGACACACAAGTCCGTTTTCATGGGCGAAGAGGAAGGTAAATGGAGAGATTTCTTGTGGGAGTGATGCAGAGAGCCTGAAATTAAAATGGCCCTACTTTACACAGTTTCACTTACCTGCCATCAACTGTGGTGTAAAATGGAGAGTTCTAGAATCAGACGGTTTGGAAGTTTCTAGGTGCATTCTGTGACGCAATCTTACAGACTTACTCTACACCACTGGGTGTCAGTCATCTCTGTCCAGCACACCCATGCTGGCCACACCACCTACCCATCCACTAGTCACTGAGCGTCAGTCTTGGTTTTCAGATTGACTACTGAAGTGTCTGTCAAAGGGCTGCGTTCAAGTGAGTCATACGTAGTCACCAAACAATGTGTCACAGTCACCTGACAATGTGTCACAGTCACCTGACAATGTGTCACAGTGTATGCACAGCACCACATCTTACTTCTTGTGGCATGGCCGCTGTGTCATTTTGAGGGAGTGAGACTCACTACAGCCACACGAATTTACTACAGTCTATTGGGATTTACTTTCTTTTAATGTGCATGAGTGTTTTGCCTGAACCACTCATGTGCTGGTGTCCAGAGAGGCCAGCAGAGGACATCAGAGGATGATGAAACCGGAGTTACAGACAGCTGTGAGCTGTCACATGAGTTCTAGAAACTGAACCCGGGTCCTCTGCAACATTAATAAGTGCTCTTTACTATGAAGTAAACTCTCAAACCTCTAGTAAAGCATATTGTTATTAAGTGTTCTGTTATCCTTGTTGATACATTACTATGTATCATCTATATTTATATTTATAAATGTAACCTTTTCATAGGTATTTATATAAAGGAAAGACACAGAATAAATAAGCCAACCATTAGGAGACTTAGGACCTATCCTTAGATGATAAGTGGGGACCACGATGCTTGTACATCCTTACTAGTAGGCTAAAAAAGTTCTTGAATTATACTTCAAAAGGGTAAATCTTGTGATAAATGAACTACATCACAATACAAAGAAATGTAGAGAGATGGAAAAAAGTTCAGGCCCTCAGCCAGGCTCGCTGCATCAACACCTGCATTTTAACAGGATCCTCGGATGACTGGAGAATCCTCCAAGCTTGAGAAACACCATTTGTGGCACAGCTTCCCACATTCAGCGGCAGGTTTGGAATCACAGAGGGAGTTTTCAAAACTGTGCCCTGGCATATAAGCTGTGTTTTGTGCTGTCTGCCCAATGCACGTGTAAGTTCCTGGAACATCTGGCACGGACTGACACCTCACCTGGGCTTTCACTCCATCCAAGTCATCTCGTGGCCCTCCAAAACTTCATTGCTGGGTATGAGAGGGATGATCTGGACCTGGTTGCGTCATTAGAATTGCTGTGCTGTTGACCGGCCAAGAGGCCTTGGACAAATTGGTGAACACCTCAATTTACTGGGATGATGACAGTTTATACTTCATAGGGTTGCAGAATGGAATAAACTAATATTCACAAAGCATATAGAATAGTATTTATATGTAGTAGCATTATATATGTGTCTCTATCAGGTATTATTATACAAGTGAAAATTGTATTCACTTATGTTATTATGTGATAGGTAGTAATTATGGAACCCTGACCATGTGCTAGGCATTGAGTTGGTGTTTCTCATTATGTTATATAATTCTAAGTCTTACTTCCAAGAGACAGAAATTCATACAGCAAAAACTTAGTGAGCATTATGTGACCACAATAAGAAATTGAAATCAGGGACACAGGGTGACCTGCCTGGTCACAGGACTAATGGCAGAGGAGCTCCATCCAACTCTAGAACCACTGCTCTTGCCCATCAACTCCTGGAGTCATCCATTCAAAAGCAAGTGGCTACCTGGGGCAAGGGGACCTGGGATCCCAAGCAAGGGCCTTGGAGAGTGGCCCTAATGGATCAGGACTTCTGGTCCCCTATGAGATGGACATATGTGCAGCCTAGTAGAGACTGAGGTGCTGGGGAGTGTAGAGTCCCAGGTGTCTGGCTTGGGGCTCTCTGCCCCTTCTATGACAGGGAGCATACTCCCAAGCACAGTGCCCAGTCTGCAATAGCTCCTGTTATCTCAGCAGCCAGCTGCTCATGATGGAAGATCCCCACAAAGCAGGAGACAGCACTTAGATAGCAAGGCGTATCATGGGTGTCTAAATCTCTGCCTCTAAAGCAAAACTCCATAATCCCTATGGGTTTTCCTGGGGACTTCATGCTTAGAAGCTGTTGGATTCAGGAAAAGAGAAAAATTTAAGCCAGTCTCAAAAATGACCATCAAGAGTTGTTAAGACTTTGGGACTGGTTAATTTTGGTTGTGCTGTTTTTACTTATTAGCAGTTTTTTTTTAAATAGTAAATTTTATTTTTAAAACATTTGAGTTGCTCAGACCTACAGTGTCCCCATGCCTTCCAGAAGACCCCAGCCTAGACTCCAAACCCTTTACTATCCAACGTTCCAAATAGCTCCTTCCAAAAGCCTGAAAAACACCATCCTTCGCAGGCTCTCACTCCACCATCATTAAAACAGCAGACATTTAATAAGCCCTGCCACTCTATATTTGGATTTCCAAGTGGGCTGTTCCCACCCAGCTGCCATCGATGAGGTGACTGTCCTCAGCCAGAGAACCGGCTGAGAGCCTCACAACACTGTGCTCCATAACTCACTGCTCAGCTGCTCTTTCCAAAAACAGACTGTTTTTGATGGAAAACACTGCTTCATTTCAGAATCGTGGCTCTCCTCCCTGCTCAACTTTCTTCTCCTCCCCAAGCCCAGCCAGAAGGCTCTTTCCTAATGGAACCGCTGGAACCGCTGCTAGCCTGCTGGGGGAGGGCGGAGATGGCTGAGGGAAGGAAGTGGAGGTAGACAGAAAAGACGATGGTGGTGGTGGTGGTGGTGGTGGTGGTGTGTGTGTGTGTGTGTGTGTGAGAGAGAGAGAGAGAGAGAGAGAGAGAGAGAGAGAGAGAGAGAGAGAGAGAGAGAGAGACTGCCTGTGGCGTGTGTGTGTGTGTGTGTGTGTGTGTGTGTGTGTGTGTGTGTGTGTGTGTGTTATGTGTATGTGAGTGTGTACAAAAGTCTATATGTCTGGGTTTTGAGCAGTGCGTAGTGTTTGCTTTTGCGAGTGAAAGAATCAAACAAGTATGCATCTGGCTGCTTAATTAAATAATAGTCAAATTTTATTTCAACTTCATTTTCACTTTTGCAGATTTCAATGGGCACTAAGGTTGAACATCATTGAGACATGAGTCCTTAAATCCTTTGGGGGCAGGGAAGAGTTAATAAAATTAGATCAACTTCAGAATTTTATAGAAGTTGAACAGTTTGAATGAACACAAATGATCTCATCACTTAAATGCCCCAATAGAGCCTCCCTTTCATTTTATTTCATTTTAGGACAGAGTCTTGCTAGGCCGTCCAGGCTGGCTTCAAACTCATGATCCTCCTGCCTCCAATTCCTGATTGCCGGGATTACAGGCATGCACCATCACTCGGTTCCTTTTCATGTGGTTAAGCTGGTTGTTTACATACAGTGTCTGTTCTGAGTCCAGATACGGGAGGTGGAGCTGGTTAGGTCTCAGAGGGCCTGTCTCAGGAGAGAGGACAGACGCCAGGGGCCAGCAGTCTAATGGACATGGTGCAGAGTTCAGAGTCAACAAGTCTGGATGGACTTAGGTGTACCTCAGCGCTTACCTAGCACGAGCAAGGCCTGGGGCTTGATTCCCCAGCACCATAAGAAAGAAAAGCATGCCAGGTCTTTAGCCTGCCTTGGTCACTTCTCAGCATGATTTACCATTTGGATAAGTCAGCTGACTCCTGTGAAGTTCGCCTCTGGAGCCCCAAACGATCTCTTTGGGAGAGAGGACGTGTGGAAGCGTGTGGCTCCGAGTTACTGCCTTTCCCCTCAGTGTTCGGATGAGGTGTGCAGTCAGTCCGCTTGCTTTTTTGTTCCACCTAGCTGGCTGGTTAAACGCATGCGCCCTCTTCCTAATGTTGCATCTCTAATAGCATTCTAGTCCGTGCCTCAGATCAAAAGGCTCGATTTTTTTTTTCCTGGAAGTGAGAGCATTTGCCCCAACATGAAGCAGCCACTTAGAATAGCAATGACATTTTTTTTCTGCTCTGGGCCAAGCACTATTGCTGCCTCGTAGCCTGGATTCTCAGTTCCAGCACTACTGACTTTCAGGGCTAACTGTTACGAGCAGCATCCAGGCCTGTCCCTGTTAGATATTGGTTTTAGCCTCTCCACCCAGGGTTCGTCCTGTCTCAGCCTCCCATCTTGCTGTAGGAGCACCGGGATTCCAGATGTGCTACCTCATCCAGCTGTAGCTGGGTTCTGGGAAAACAGACTCAGCTTGTGCAGCAGGGTCCCCTGGGTCGTCTCCTCAACCCTGTCCTGTATGTCTCAAACTCTGTCCTTTCAGATAGCCTCTCCACGTAGTCTGAGCTGGAATTCTTCAGCCTGGCCAACAGTTATATTGTTTACTGGGCAATGGACCGGGGGTCTGCAGGAATTCCCTCAGGTCTAAAGGCACTTGGAGCTCATAGAGATGTGGAAGAAGACCTCAGACACTATCATGATACGCAGGACCATGGGCAGCAATTTAAACAACTTTAAGAATAAAGTAAGACCGAATACCCAGCCATAAGAAACTGTTTTCAAATAAAGGAGTCATCTAGAGGATGTAATGCCATGTGGACATTTGTGGAATTGGGGGTCTTTTATATGAGCTGATGTATTTTAAGTGAATAATGCATGCAAAAAATGGTATACAAGCTGAGCACCATGGCACATGCCTATGGGAGACTTGGAAGGCTGAGGCAGAGGGTTACCTCAAGTTTGAGGCCAGCCTGGGCTATGGAGTAGAATGCACTAAATAGCTTCAGTTAGCCAGCTTTCTAGTCCTGTTACGAAATAGCAGACATAAACTTCTTATGAGGAGGGAAAGTTTATCTGGGCTGACAGTTTTAGAGGTTTTCATCCACGGCCTGTTGATCCTGTTAGCTTTGGGTCTATAGGCAGGCAAGAGAGTGTGGTAGAATAAAGGTGCCCTCTCCAGCCCCCCCCCCCCCCCCCCCCGCCATCCCATTTTTAAAAATAGTTTCTACTTGCTTGAATCAATTACCTTAGGACAGTTCCCTTTGACTATAGTGATCATATATTCAGGATCTAACATAAAGACATGGCCAAGGGTTTTCTGAAGACTCTTGAAAAAAAAGTACTAATTTTAAATCACATTTATACATCTAACAAAAATGACTTTTTTACTAAGATTTATTTTTATTATTTTTAATTGTGTGTAATGAAGGGTCTGAGTGTGGGTATGTGCACACAAACGCGGATGCCCGAGGGAGTCAGAGAAGCCAGAGGAGTCAGATTTCCCCTGGACTTACAAGTGATTGTGAGCTTCTCTGCATGGGCGCTGGGAACCGAACTTGGAACCTCTGCAAGAACCGTATATGCTCCTAACCACTGAGCCATCCCCTCCAATCCCATAATAAAAATGCCTTTTGGCTGGAGAGGTGGTTCAGCAGTCAAGAGCATGTGATGCTCTTGCAGAGGATCCAGGATCAACTCCAAGTCCTCACATGGTAACTCCCAAACATCCAAAACTTCAGTTCCAGGGGATCTGATATCTTTTTCTGACCTCTTCAGGTACCAAGCACACACATGGTGCATACACATACGTGCAGACAAAACACTCACACATAAAATAAAGTGAATAATTTTTTTAATTACTTTCATTGAAAAGAATGGTCTTACATGGGATCAGAACTAGGCTGGATAGCTAAGACTAGGAATGGCCACGTGAATGAGAGTGCTTGCCTACACAACCCCTGTTAGGGGTCTCGTAGGTGTACTTGGGATCCTTCTGTTCATAAACCTCAATCTATTTGAGAGCATTCATCAATTTTATCTTTAGACTGAGGGAGCCATGCTCTGCTGGGCGCAACCCTGTCTCACTGGAGACCAGTCATGAACAGGACATTTAGAAAAGGACCTTTTGGATTTGAAGTCTACGGATGGTTCATTTCCTGAGGCTTTGGTGCTGCTGCATTTCAGCCCAAGGGCGGACACGGCTGACCCTCTGAAAGGACATCTTAAGTCCCAGAGCTCACGGGAAACTGAGGAGTTAAGATGGGTTGCTCATGGCAGAACTGGCTCTAGAACCAGAAAGGTTAAATTATAAATCTTCAGCAAAACACGGGTTTCTCTACATCTTTTTCCTCTGGAACCGAATGAGAAACAGCTGGGTGCTGGGATAGAAAACCGCTGGGAAGACTCACGGTGGCCAGCGATGCCTGTCCCAGCCCTTCCTACAGCCGATGCATGATCCCAGATTCAGCTCAGCTGTCCCCTTCCCCAGAATCCCTTTCCAGAACCTTCAACCTCTTGCTTCCTCTCAAACACAACCCCCCTCGGTTCAAGGCAGTCTGGCTGCCAGGAATTACCTTAGTCAGCCTACTTGTCATCTGTTTGCTTGCCACAGTGTGTCTGTCACAAAAGCAGCAGCCTTGCCTGGCTGTGGATCCTGTCCCGCTCACAGAACAGGACAGGCACACGCAGGGGCTCAGCGGATGTGTGTCGGCCCACTTGAGCGTGACTGACTGATGGACCACTGGGCTCCCCCGTCTTCCTCCCAGTGTTTCTTGTGTGGCCAGAGTTGAGCTGATGAGACTCACAAGACCATTTATCTGGAAAAAGAGAGAGTCAGCCAGCCTGACTTCCAACTCCACCTGAGATACTTCGAAAGTCGATCCAGCGCAGGTTCCTGTGAGTTCTAGAAGATATACCTTCCTCTCGTTTCTATCCCCCTGGCATCCAGAACTCTGTTTGGCATTTAAGGGACACTCAATAAATGGGTAGATGTTCACCGGTTACGTGCTTCATGCCATGCTAACCAGTATTCCTAGACATCTCTCTCATTTAATCACCACTACAGCCTAAGGAAGCTGAATCATAAGCTGATCATAGATGAGAAAACAGAGGCTTCAAGTTTTAAAAACAAAACAACAAAATTCTCTAGTGAGGGGGAGAGAGCTGGTATTTGAGGGTGAGTCTGTCAGCCACCAAAACCATAGAACTGCCGCGCCTTCCAGTCTCCTAAATGACCCTAACACAGAGTCAATCAGCCAAGTTTTCTTTTTTAGGACCCAGTGGGGTCAACACTGCGCCATCCTATGACCAATTTACCCAGATTTTAACCTGATTACCACTGCATCCAGGCCAGGGCCTGGCATGGAGCAGGCGTTAGTGAGCGTTAAGGAGCGATTGTTTGGAAGGAAAGGAGGAAGGGGGGAAGGGCGGAGCAAAAGAAAGGGTGGGCAGGGGGATCTCTGGAGACACCCCACCCCACCCCACCCCCCGGGAAAGGCCAACAGGCCTTGGGTTTTCTGAGAAGGTACCAGACCCGAAGCAGCACAGAAGTATCCAGTCTGTTCCTGCCTTTGTCAGGGGGTTGTTGACACCCCAGGGAGCCCCAAATGCTTCCCCACCCCACTTGCCATGCCTCTAGAACTATCAGCCTTTCTAAAAGAGAACCAGTCCTGGTGGGGTTGACCCTGTGACCTGCTGGGAGGGAGGGAACAAAAGAGACACTGTCTGAGATGGGAATTCCCTCCCTACCCCGAGTCCCCCACCACACTAAGGAAGAAGTTTTAAGGCCCGATTCCTGAGGTGAGTGGGGCTCCGTGGTAGAGCTCTTGCCTTGAATGCACAAGGCCCTAGATTGTGACCCTCAATGTGGAGGAAATCAAAGAGACCAGGCCCGGCAAATTGGCTCAGTGGGGATTGAGCCTGAGACCCTGAGTTCGATCCCAGAATTCACATGGTAAGAGAGATTCAAGTGATCCTCTGACCTCTGCGAGCAAGGTCAGGCACATAAATTCATAAATAAAAGTGATTTAAATTTTTTTTTTCTTTGAGACAGAGTTTCTCTGTGTAGCTTTGCGCCTTTCCTGGAACTCACTTGGTAGCCCAGGCTGGCCTCGAACTCACAGAGATCCGCCTGGCTCTGCCTCCCGAGTGCTGGGATTTGCCTCCCGAGTGCTGGGATTAAAGGCGTGCACCACCACCGCCCAGCGATTTAAATTTTTTAAGAGAGAGAGAGAGAAACTTTCAAAAGTCCAATGCTGACTTCACTTGAAACAAAGATGGGCTGAATTGGGGGTGGGGAGGCTTAGTGAGCTTCCTTTGAAGACTGTGAAGGCGCAGGCTCACTTTCTTAGATGGGGTACTCCGTGGCTGTTTATCTGCCTGGGTTCTTTGCAGATAGGAGTTGTGATGATCGCGTCTGCTTTATTTCAGCGTGGAGCCAGCCCCACCACAGGACATGGGCCCTGGTCACATTTTTTAATTTAGGCACTCAACACATACTAATTGGATGCAGGTCTACTCCAAGTTCTGAAATCTGGCTTTTTTGTGACGTTGGCAGCAAGCTCCTTGGGCAAGACTGCTGGCCTGACCGGATACCAGGCCGTGTTTGAAGTCTCCCTCCCTCTCACGGAGAAGACCCATCTCCTCCTCATGCTGTACAGACATGGGCAGGGGGTTCTTGGATATGGGACACCCAAGCCTCAAGTGAACACTGTAACTTAATCTAGGTACCAACCAAATGACCTTTGAAGTTCTGAAATAGTCTCCATCCACCCAAACACTTGACCCCACATGCTTCAGTGGAGGGGTGTAAGCTGTGTGTCTTCTTGTAGCAGGCACCGAGACGGCTTCTGAGTTGGATAAGCTCATCGTGAATTTTGCTTTCTCGCAATATACTCTTCCGCTAACTAGGCAATAAGAGGAAAATCCAACGTCTACATGAGGAAAGAAACAACCAAGTCAGAAGAGTGGGATAGAAGTGATGGGGAATAGAGAACTTTCTAGAAGACATAAATAAAGAGAAGGAAGCAGCCATGTGAAGATCTCATTTCAGGACATCCTCAGGGACTCACTCTCAGAACAGAGATCAACAGCCCACACCGATTCCCACCTCAGGACCTTGGCATACTCTGTCTCTTCTGCCCAAAGGAAGCCAGCTAATGAACCTTCTGAACCAGTTTTAACCTGTCGTGGCTGGCATAAATATGGAGGCTTCCTGATGCAGAATTACTTCGGAGGCTTAAGAGGGAGATAACCCATTGCAGAGTAAATTTTAATGACCGAGAAGAAACGTTCTGTGGTCTTCAATGCAGCCCAGCAGCTGCTGTCACAGCACAGTTTAATGTCCTCAGAATGAAGTCAGGCTAAGGCTCGGTCTCTCTGATTTGGGAACAGGGACTGTCCCTTAGCAAAGCTCAGCTCTGGCTAGCATGTCTTGAAATTGCCCCTTCTAAGTCCCATACCGCCTTTACTTGGGGCATGCGTGCTCACAGATCAACACACGTATGTCATCAAAGGCATGCAGGGCACCACAGTGTCTCTCCAGCAAACTGTGGCCTCAGTGAGAAATGTTCCTGAACCTACCATCCCAGGCCAGGTTGTCCCAGTGAGAGGCATTTCCGGGAAAGCCAGTCCTGAGTGTTTTGTGCTGATTACTGCTATTATTGTTGGCTTCCCTGGGTCTTCTTGTTTGAAGCAGAATAGAGACCTCAAAAAGAGCTGGTGCTTGTGTCTGTAACGAATGTGCCTTTGTGGTGGGAAGGCCATGTGAGTCTGGAGGTAAAAATGAGCAAAGGCCAGGCAGGATATGAAGGAGCATGACCAATCACCAAATAGAGGGTTATTGGCCTCATGCTTTATTGGGCCATAACGTCTCTCTTTCTGCTTTAGATGTTAGCAGCTGGTGACAAGCTTGAAGGCGATGTGTGCAGGAAGCAGCCACAGATTCATCCCTCCACTGAACTCACCTTAAAGCTGTACACTCCCCTTCCCTGGCCCTCTTCTCAAGTGAGCGCACACATTCAAGAAGCGAGGGCTGGCCTGGACACTAACCCCTGCAGGACCTTCTGCATCCTTCCTGGTTCCGCAAGAGTGTTTATTTTCTCCCATTTCAAAAGGCTAATGATCCGGCTGAGGGAGAAAAAAAGGAGACAGACAAATGGAGACAGTAGAGAAGGATGTTGAAAACAGCCAGTTCTCCTGTTTGGCTTCCACAGAGCTGCATCTGCCTCTGCTGAGGCGGACTTCGCATCTTCAATCATTCTGGTCTCGTCCAGCCCCTTCCCAAGATCTCTCACAGAGACTAGGTCTCCCTGGGTCCCTGGATGGATGGTCCAAGCCTCTGGAGATTTGATGCTCAAAGCTGCTTTCGCTGCTTTGAGTTTGGAAGCGCAGCAGCTTAGGGCTGGGGGTGCAGCCCACTTGGGGGACTGCTCCTGTGGCGTGCATGAAGCCCTGGAGCCGATCCCTAGCATGGCGTAAGCTGAGATTGTTGGTGTACACCTGCAATCCCGGTCCTCAGGAGGCGGAGGCAAATGTCATCTTTGGCTATGGTTTTCAGGCTAGCCTGCATACAGGAGCCCTGACTCAAAGGAGGGGGAGGAGAGGAAGAGAGGAGGAGGGTGTCAGGTGAACAGCTGCCATTCACAGAGCACTCCCCAGTTATGATAGGCTTGTGCTATGGAAGAGCCGGAGGAGTCTGGAGAGATGAACCACTGTGACTCTTCGCTGTGTGTGGTGGCATGTCTGTAACCCTGGCACTTGGAAGGAGGCTGAAGTAAGACCACTGCTTTGCGTCTGAGGCCAGCCTAGGGTTCATCGTGAAATCTTGTCACCTTGTCTCAAAAGTCAAAACTAAACAAAAACCTTTCCTTGGTCCCTTGGTTCCCAGAGGTCTCTGAGCTCTCCTTTCTGGAGACCGCATTTCCCACACATTTCTCATTCCAAGTTCAAAGCCAAACTAGGGAATGTGGTCTGCCGAATGGCAGGCAGTTCAAACAGGGGCTCTCTGCCTAGCTTGCTTCACTGCCCACTGCCGAGAACCTGCCGTTCCTGAGACACCACAGCTTGGAACCTTCTGTTCATTTGCTCAGGGTTGCCAAGGCTTAAGCCAGGCTGTGAAAAGCATCTCCAAACACTGGACCCCAGGGCCAGGGTGGATTGGTTCCTAGACCAGTTGTAAATCAGTGTTTGTGTTTGGCAGACTCAGATCCTTGTGGAAAGGCTAACTAAACAGTCGTTATCCTTCATAGGTGCCTGCACGGTTTTTGTTATTTTGGACATATCAAGAGAGGCCTGGGAATACGGGCGCTGGCACAAGGCAGCGTCCTGGCAGTCCAGCCCCCACACAATTCAGATATAGGGAGGCAGTAGCAGGAGAAATACGGTAACGTTTCCATCAACAGCATCGATCCCAGGATGAGCCCCTGGGATGCGGCCTCACTGAGGTGCTTGTCCCAAGCTTGTGGCAGCCCTGCCCCGCTGAGACTTCAAATGATTGAAATGCAATCGACCTATGGTCAGGAAAGAAGAGGGGGGAGGTTGAAAAGAAGAGAGATAAGTCTTTAATCAAAGTGCCTGTCCATCACCTCACTCCCTCCAGATGGGTTGCCAAACACCAGACTTACCCAAGTGAAAGAAATCACTCTTTAGTTTCTGTTCCCCGTAGACGGGCTTTTCCCAATCCTTCCCTCACAGCACAGGTCCGCTCCAAACCACCCCTCCCCAGGAGGAAAACGTGGACAAATATTGTGCTGCAGAAACCCAAGAAGCTGGTATTCAGTATATCATCCAGGATTAAATAAAGGAATTGACTAGAAATTGACTAAGAGACTAGAGAGATTTGAGAGAGCTTCACACACACACATGCACTTGGACATACAAACATACGTACACACACACACACATACACACACTTGAACACACATACACACATGCACATGTATACATACACAAACACACATACGTACCCCCATATACATGCACACAAACACACAAACACACATGAAAAAAAATTAAAGTTTTTTTTGAAAATCACCTTTTAGTGCTGGGTATGGTGGCATACGCCATTAATCTCAGCCCTGGAGGAACAGAGGCAGAAGGATCTCTGAATTCGAGGACAGTCTGGTCCACACAGTGAATTCTAGGTCAGCCAGGGCTACATAAGTCTCAAAATAACAAACAAAACCACCCTTGGCTTTTAAAGCTGCTGGAGAGTTTTCTTCCCTGTAGCCTGCCTGAAACTCTGTCTTTCTGAGGACATCATGCCAGCCCAGCACGGCTTTTCTCCCCAGCAGTCATCTTTAGGTATTGAGCTCTGGCTGAGCGGGCTATGGGGTGTGCTTTTAATCCCAGCACTCGGGAGGCAGAGCCACGCGGATCTCTATGAGTTCGAGGCCAGCCTGGGCTACAGAGTGAGTTCCAGGACAGGCACCAAAACTACACAAAGAAACCCTGTCTCAAAAAGAAAAGAAAAAAAAAGTATCCAGCTCTGAAATCAGTCCCTGGGGACGATGAACTTTCCTATAATTTGTTTCTTTTCATTTGTTTTCTTTGGATCATGGTTTTGCAGCATAAAATCGTGTGTGTGTGTGTGTGTGTGTGTGTGTGTGTGTGTGTGTGTGTGTGTGTGTGATGTCTCTATGTGTCTGTGTGGTTGTTGTAAATTGTATATTGAGAGTGTATAAAAGCCATAGGTTGTCTTCCTCAGTCAGCCTCCACCTTATATTTTGAGAGAGTCTCCCACTAAACCTGGAGTCCGTTGTCTCACTGGCCAGCAAGCATTATGGGGACCCTTGACTCTGCCTCTCCAACACTCTTAGCAAAGACTTCCCTGAATGAGCCGCCTTTCTAACCCCCAAGCCTTTTCCAGTATGTCAGCACATTAACCATCCCACCCAGGGCCACTACGAAGCAGTTACCAGAGATAGATCATCAGCCACCATTTCAGACTTCAGACCCAGGTATCTGACTGGCTACCCTTACTGGGATGAGCCTTCTCAACATCACATTGTTGGAAAATCCCCGCTGTTTATCCACCTGGTTCTGTGCACGTGCCCAGAAGCCAGCGTCAACGCCCATCAAAAGCCCTTCCAGAGAACAAACCTATCTATCGCCTGACTTTGTTCTCTGATGTTTTCATCTCCTTAAACAGACTTGACTCTGATAATTCGGAGATCTGTTGCTGGGGAGAGGGCACCGCAGATAACAGGACCAGCACTCCTTCAGGAGCGTTGACATTCCCCGAATGTGCAGTCACACTGCAGGGTCCCCAGGGACCCTTCCCTGATGAGGGTGACTTTATGTCTATGTGATTTTATCTAGTGTTTTCCAAGCTGCCAGTCAAAGTATACGATCTGAAAAGCGTAAGTTCCTTGCTGGGCACCTCGGAACCAAGTATCTGCCCCTAGAATCGTCCTGGGAAATCAAGGACTTAAAGTCACTGGAATTGGAGCCAAAGCTTAGGAACAAAATTATACACAGCTGACTCCACACAGTTTCTTCCCTACCTGCCTCGATCACGATCCTCCTATTGTCTCGGGTCCCCTAATGCCTGGTAGGGAGTCTGATTGAGAGTGTGACAGATATAACAGACCTGCAACAATTTGCTGATAGATCAAATCTCATAAACATTATTTTTGAAGACTTTCGAGCCAAGCGAAATCACTCATATTTGGGAAGAGAGCAACAGGACTCTACACTGTATCCCTAAGTGACATGTCCCTTCCACTGGCTCTTCACCCCTGTTCTCTGCACCCCACCAACCCAAAGAAAGAAATAGGTGAGAAACACGATTCAAGTCAATCAAACAATTAGGTCATGCCAATCTTTAATTTCCACTTGTGATTCCTAGTTGTATCTGTTTAAAAAAATAAAAATCAAAACCGTGTAAACAGATCCACAAGCAGAGGTGTCTTTCTCTTGGTAGCATTCCCTCCACGGAGTCAAGCACCAAAGCGCTGTTTGGGGGGGTCACAAAACCATCCCCACGCAACATACTGACCAGCATCCTGATCAAATTATGCGGAAAGAATTCCTCAGCCCACTTAGAGAAAGGCCTCCTCTTCCAAATGAGTGGTTGGGAACGTAAGAGAGGCCCTGTGTGTGGCTGCTGACATGTCGCTTTCTGCCTGGGGTTTTATCTTGAGCTCAATGCTCAGTCCTAGTGGAGCTGAGACCTCAGACAATGAAGCCTCTTTCTGCTTCCACACCCACTCTTGGGAGCTCAGCGGAGCAAGCGTCGGGAAAGGGGGTCTGGCGCAAAGTGGCAGCCCTGGATACGTTGAGATATTTATGACACCAAAATAAAAATGGTCCACGTCTCTGAGACCTCGTAGTCTCTCACAGAGAAACCAGGGAGATGGAAAGACTTGCCCGGGCTCTCTCAGAGGCTCTAAGCCTCCTCTGCCTGCCGGGACTGTGGAGGAGCCGCAGAGGCCCAAACGGACGAAAGAGGGCAGTGTTCGCTGTGGCTTTGGGTCCTTCTCTTGGCTCTAGCACAAGGCAAGCGAGCCAAGGGAGAGCTATGCCCAGCATTTCATAACACAGGAAGTGGGGAGTAGATTAGATACCGGGCGCCGCAGTCCCCAGGAGGGAGCAGAGAGAGACTCTGTAAAAGTCACTCTTCGCCCCATACGAAAACCATTGCGGAGTTTTTCCTTTGGGTACCTCTTTTGGTCTGATTGGCTGAACTCAGAGAACTTAATAAAATGTGTAGTGTTTTCAAACCACCACAGGTCCCAGGGATGGACCCTTTAGTTGAAACCTCATCTGCAGATGAGGGCCAGATTTCTCCACTTATCATCCGTTTCCCTTTGTGCTCAGATTTTATCACTATGTGAGGAGGGAGAGGCAGATTTCCCTACAGGAGGTATTTAGAGAATTTGCAGTCATTTCAAAATAAGACACACACACACACACACACACACACACACACACACACACACACACCACACCACACCACACACCACAAGGTCCCAGCAAAGGAGCCCTATCCCCAAACCCTGTGAGTCATCAAACTTTGATTTTATTCATGTTCTATCTGGATGTATTCTATCAAGTTCTATCCATAACTATCTGTCTGTGTCATTGTACACAATAAAGAACTGAAACCCGAGCAGCCGAAAGGTATCCATTTTGCCAAGGTACCTGTCTAGTCTAAGCTGCGATCTTCTCTGTTGAAAAAGAAGGATGCCAGCTTCAGAGTAATTCCTACCTACAGATGTTTTTGAACCCCAGCTGTGTAAGCTTATTTTGTTTTATTTTTTGAGACATGGTCTAATACTCCCTGTGCAGCCCAAGCTGACTTCAAACTCTTGCGAGTCCTCCTGCCTCGGTTTCCCAAGTCCTGGGATTACAGGAGTCAGTCACCAAAACTGGCTCAATACACAGGACACGAAAAGCTGATGAGGACGTAGTTAGCCTTGAAGAAAGGAAGCATCAGATAAGACATAGGGCTGGGTTATAACTCAGTAGGAGAGCTCAGTCAAGGTCACCGGTTCAATCCCAAGCACAGCCAAGAGCTTTGTAAAAGAAGAATCAGACAAAACTATTAATGGTCACGGTACAAGGCAGAGCAGAGTCCCCTTGGAAAAATATTAATTGCAAGAGAAGAGATTGCTTGCATCTGGACTAGACAACTGAGGGAAGGAAGACACATGGAGGGGAGACTTCTACTTGAGCTCTGAAGAACCAGAGGGCTTTAGGAGACTCACACATGGTGGGGGAAGAGGTTCCAAGGCTGAGAGGAAGCCAGGTTTCAAGAGCCAAGCTCGATAATGAATACTTATAAACCCAGCACTCCAGAAGCTAAGACGGGAAGATTCAAAGTTCAAGGCTAGCCTTGCCTACATGGAGGGACCCTATCTCCAAAGGAAGTCAAGCTTTAGAAGAGTGTGGACCATTGAAGAGTCATTAGGAAAGTGAAAAGTCTGTTGCTCATGCTAAAGGGAGGTGAAGAGGCTGGAAAAGCTCGCTATGACTTCTCTCCAGACACTGCAACTGAACAGCGGATGTGATCCAAGAGCCACGGCTAGAAATGCACTGGGGAGGATTTGGGGGACAAGCGCAAAAGAAGACAGAGGAGAGGAGGAGGCACAGTGATTTGGCAGCCAAGTGAATGCTGAGAAGTGACCTCAGAGGGCAGGAAGTGTCACCAGTACAAGGCAAAGGGGAAGCGGGGGTGGGGGGTGGGGATGGGGAGGCAGGGGTTCAGGCATTGACAGGTTGACTTGGATGCTACCACAGAGGGTCAATATGGATTGGCCCAAAGGGCAGCTGAGGACCATAGCTGGTGTTCCAAGGAAGGCCTGGAAAGGGAGTGCATGTTTGAGATGAAGCCTGATCCACCTGAAGATGACCTCTCAGGAGGGTCAGCTTGCCTCCCAGTTCCCCACCCATGCTCCAGGTCCTGGGCTGCTGAGCTGGGCATGTGGCTTGCCTGGACCTTGCTTGTGTGCCACTGATTTGACCCCTGACCCAAGAAGGCTGACGTCAAAGTAAGGACTGATATGAAGGTGAGTGAGTCCTAAGAGGAGGGAGAGAGGTTTCTCTTTTGCTGTGTTCAGGGATGATTCTCGTAAAAACATTTCATCACAGAGCCCTGTTGAAGGCATATGAAAGTGAATGGGGTACCGAGAGGCTCAGAACGCTGAGACAAGAAGATCTCAAATTCAAGGTCAGCTACGGACATGTGATTCCAGACCCTGTCTCAAAAAGTCGAAACACAGACTCTGAAGACATTTTCAAAAACATGGTCTGGCTTATAGACAATCGGTTGAAACAGCTTTCTGCACAAACTTCTATTGAAGAACAAGGTATAGGAAGGAAGGAAAGACAAAAGGAAGGAAAAGAAAAACGGTATGGTTCAATACATAAGTCAATTGTTGCTGTAAGAAAAAAATGGCAGAACTATGGAGTACTGGAAAGATCTGGAATGAAGTTTGAATCCAGCTGTACTTTAATAACCTGTGTGAGCACAGACCTGTCACTTCTGAGCCACAATTTCCGTGCCCTGTACAAGAAAGTGATAGAATGTTCTTTCCAAGAATATCTTAGGACAGAGTTTGGGGAAACTGCTCTACATGGCTCTCAGCACAGAGCAGCTTCTGGAGACCTCGGTTTCCCCACTGTGGGCCACTCTGGCCTTCTACGGCCTCTGATGAACCCCTCGACCTTGGCAACATCCTGTGTGAGTGGCATGGGGCCCCCATGTCCACAGGTCCTGGTCTGTTCTCACAGCTCTGTTCTCTGGCCAGTATTATTTATCCACAGCACATCTTGACCATCAGAAACATGGGCTCCTAACCAAAAGGCAAGCGTTTCAGACTCCAGTCAACCCCACCACCTCCAGGCGATTCTGAGTCCCAGAGAATAACTCATCCTTCCTCCCAGCACTCCAGAACTAGATGGTGCCTTTCCTGGCTCGGAGCCTCTTGGCTGTAGGGAAAGGTCACACAGTCGTCCAATAATGACATCATTGAGCACAGTCCATCTGTATAGCACTTCTCCCTGCCCTTCTTGGTAAAGTGTACATGCACAACACTTTCTTTCATCCCCACCCCCAAGGCAAAGCTTTGGGTGAACGATGAGGCAGTTACAGGCACAGATCGAGCGGCTCCACATCTCAACTCCGTCACTCGGCAGCTGTGGCAGCTAGGCAATGACTCGGTCTCTCTGTGCCTCAGTTGCTTCCTCTGAAAAATGGGATAGCAGCACCAGCTTCCCAAATGTGATCCCAGAGCTCCCTTAAGATGCCAGACTGTGAGGACTCCAAGAACAAGATGCACAGCTCTCAAGTGTTGCACGAATCCTAATTGGCCTTATAATAAAAACCCGGAGCTGGATATTGGGATAAATGCTGAAAGATCAGAGGAAACAAGCCACAGCCACTTCTCACCTCACCAACTCCTCAGCCGAAAGAGCAAGATCTTGTCTCCACGAATCCTCAGACCGAATGCCCCTGCATCCTCAGCCAAAAGGGCGCCGAACTCCTGTCTCCTCCCTCCTTATATTCCTTTCTCTGCCCAGCCATATCACTTCCTGTCTCAACCTTCCCGGTGGTGGGATTAAAGGCGTGTGCCTCCTAAGTGCTGGGATTAAAGATGTGTGTCACCACTCAAATATTTTTTTTTCCTGGGATGGAACCCTGGACCTTGTGCATACTAAGCACACAGTCTCTCACAGGGTCACACGCACTCCACCCCAATCCATAGTCAACACCTGAAATGTCCTCTACCTACCCATGTTCATCTAATTGACACACTGAGGCTCAAAAAGGTGAGCTCAAGGGCACACACGCCTCTGAAAAGACAGAACAAGTGTTTAAATGGGGGGACTAGATCCACGACCAGGTCACACATAATCGGATCAAGACAGCCTCCCTTTCCCTCCATTTTACAAAAAAGAAAAAGAAAAAAAAAAATCCCCATGAAGACCACCACTGTCTAGTTCAGTCCACTCTTCCCTTTCACCTCACAAAAGGTTAAAGGTCAGGTCGTGTATTGGGACGGTCTGGGGTTGCCTATCCTGCCCTGCTGAATCCCTGAGCTGAATCATTCTGTGCAGGACGCATTCACCTTCAGCCAAGTGCCCTGATCTGTTTAGCAAATAGCAACGAGTAGACATCCTATTAGCAAACTAGATGAAAAGATAAGTCCACTCCCCTCCCTCCCAGGAGGTCATTTGTCGAAAGAGTAACTGAGTTGTCAAAGGAAATTACAGAAGGAACTCCTCTTCAGAAACAGGAGGGCTTCTTCATCCTGCTCAGTCTGCCTAACTTACCTGCAAAACAAGAGAGAAGAGGTGTGAGACGCCCCCATCTGTCGGGAGGGGAGGGAGGCTGCCCCCCACTCCCCACTTCCCACACCTGGGGAGGGGAGGGAGGCTGCCCCCCCCACACCCCATTTCCCACACCCCCACAGTTTAGCTCCTGACCAAGAACAGAGCCCAGAAGTCTCTACCTCCTTCCAGATAAAGCGACCCACAGCAAGACAGGGATGAGTCCAGGTCTGCAGCCCAGCTCTGCCCCATGGAGGGTGGGTGCAGTGCGTAATGTCCTTGGAACTCTCTGCTTCTGTAGACATGCAAAGAAGACTTGAGTTTGGATGCTGAAGGCCACCGTGGAGGACACTTGACACACCGTCTGCCATAGCAGAGACTTCCTCAGGGACATAACAGATTGAAGGTGCATTTGCCTCAGTTCCTGGGGAGCACTCCAGCAGGCCATGCCCCCACCTCTGCTGTTCTGAGGGAGCTCTGATGTGCTGAGGCACAGTTCCAGAAAGTTGGAGCCGGACTTGGAGATGCTTACTGGTCAACCCAGTCGTCCACCTCGAAATCGGCATTTGCGAGAACTTCCTGCCCTGCTGACTTGCCCCCTACCATCCAGTCCTCACACCATTTCAAAGAGAACTACAGATGCAGGTATCCTCGGCCCTGGGAATTCCAATGATTGATCGCTCTTTCTCACAGAATAATTGAAGCTATTAAATTCTAAAGAGAGCTTGTCAACCACCTAAAAACATGCTCCCTCTCCAAGCAGATGAAATTCTGGTCAAGGATGCAAAGCTTGCTAAGCACAAGCATCCTTGTAGGGTGAGCAGTCTGCAACTGGACCCTCCCACATGGCTGCCTCATCTCTTTCTGCATCTCCATGTCCTCACTGATCCAACTGCACTGGAGTTGTCTGTTCAACCCTGGGCAGCTTCTAGCTCAGGGCCTTTCCTCCTAACATCTGTCTGGAAGTCTCGTCCCTGGTGACCCTTTTTCCTTCACTTCATTTTCCTCTCTGGTTTCCTATCATGTTTGAGTGATGGGCTCACCCACCTCTGAGCTTAAATTTTCATATGTCCCATGGATATGGCCATAGTATTTTGCAGTTCTGGGAATTGAGCTCAAAGCTTTACAGTTACTTAGGCAAGTGGACTGTCTACATGGGCTAAGCCGGCTCATCAGTCTTAGCTCATGCTCTCCAAAGCACTTACCACCAACTAGCATAACACCCCACATGCATGCATTGTGCTTATTTTACAATCTGCAAACTGCAGAAGGCAGGAAAATTACACTGTTGTCCCCTGATGCATCCTTAGTGCCTGGCCACCGTAGCTGGGGAGAATTAGATAAGTGAATGAACTTCCCAGCAGCCACGAACACTCTCTGTCCAGTAGCTGTAGATGCCAGCTTTCTCCTTGTGTATAAAACCACACCCATGTGACAGCTAGCTGCTGTGAACACAGGAGAGATGGACCCTGCTGTGTCACCGAGACTCAAACATAAAGCTAGTGGTCCCCAGAGGTTGTGCCTGGTTAGCGGGCCCCCAGCAGGCCCTGGCACGTGGCAGGTGCTCAGAGGCCATGGGAATGATGTGTGGTCATGTGTTCCTGTTGTTGTCCACACAGACATCTGAATAACAGGAGGGGTCTCCAGGAACAGGGCAGCAGAAGGCGTGGTCTCAAGTCCACTGTCTGCTCCTCATTCCTAGTTCTTATTAATTGAATCACCTAACTGGAGTGCTAGGACTTCATGAATAAGATGGAAAGTGTTAGACCCAGAGTCCTGGTGTCGCAGAGACTCTATTACAACGCAGTGCCATGAGGAATCAGCGGCCACAATGCTCGATCTCTCCCAATGTCCACTTCTTCCATCATAGTACAGGTTGTAAACTGGGCTTGGTAGTGCACACCTGGAATCCCAGAACTTGAGAAAAACAGAGGCCAGAGGTTCCCTACAAGTTGAAGATCACCCTGCTCTACATAGCAAGTTCCAGGCCAGCCAAGGATACTTGTCTAGACCTTTTCTCCAATCACCACCACCACCTCCACCTCCACCTCCACCTCCACCACCACGTTAATAAAGTGTAGTCTGGATACACCACCCCTCTCTGTGGGAGTGTATTTCTCAGCCCCGTGGCTTCTAAAAATGACTACATGACTAAGCTCTAGCTAATGGGACATCAGCTCAAGTGACCTAATTTCAAGTCCTACACGTAGATAAATTCCCAATTTCCTGGGTACTGGAAAGCAGAAAAGCTAATGGGTCACTTCTGGCTACAGAAAAAGACACACACACTTCATGAAGCCAAGTGCATATAAGTTGAGATTTAGATGTAAGGAAAAAATGACATTTCTGTTGATAACAGCCACTTTTATTTGGGGTCTTTGTCACATGTGGATGAAAGCAGATCTTCAGGACTGGAGATACACCCCAGCTGGTACACTGCTCACCTAGCATGCACAAGTCCTGGCCTCAGCCCCCAGCACTGCATAAACTAAGCTACCAAGGGTCACCCCCGTAACCCTAACACTTGAGAGATGAAGACAGGGGGCCCAGAAATTAACAGTCATTCTCAGCCAAATAGTTAAAAGGCAGCCTGGGATCCATGAGACTCTAACTCAGAAATAGAAAAGAAAAAGAGAGTGAGACATTTTCATCTTCATCTCCATTCCTCATTGATACAAAGAGCGTTTTATTGAGCATGTTTTGTATACTTAACAAATAGTAGATGTTGAAGGTAATACAGCAACTGGTTGTTGCCCTTGTGGAGGAGGACACAGCACATCTGGGTCATTCCAATAAGATGAAGGCGCGTACGAAGTGTTCCAGGCCCCAGAGGGAAGTATAACTATGTAAGTTCAACATCCCACCAGCATTCATCCGGACATTTATTGAGCACTTCCCAGTACCAGACCCTGTCCTAGACAGTGGGAATTCAATAGTGAAGAAGACACAGAAGATCTGCTCTCAAAGATCTCGAGAAACACACTCACCAAAAGAAATTAACTTCAAAGATCTTGATTGGCTTTTTATTCAGCTCTAGACTCAGCCAACACTTCATTGCATAAAACAGTAGGACGTGTTTCTAATGGGGCAGGCAGAAGAGGTGGGTTTTATGTAGGCCTGGGGGGAAATGCAAACAGATTCAGAAGGTCTTTCCTTGTAAGGCTGGAGACAGAGGCGGGTGGAAAACGGACTGTTTGGTTGGTGTCCTTTCCGCACAGACAGAAGCATCCTCACTGCCACGCAGTTGAAGCAGGCCGCTACTGTACCGCTCTGACTTCTAGGAAGGTCAGAGAACAGCTTCGTGTGGTTGTAGCGACTTGTGGCCTCAGCATGAGCGACTCCCTGTCACCACCGCTTGCTCCTCTCTCCTCAGAGTAGTGGCCACAGAGCAGTCACTGAAATAAGTTCAAGTCCCAAATCTTATTGATGACTGTGTCATCTCCCTGCTGAGAGACGTCCAGGCATCCTCAGAGAAGAAACCTCATCATGCCTGGTGAGAGCTCTCTCCTGACTTCATCTCATGTCCATTAGTACACTTCAGACTCGAGCCACACTGACCTGCAGACCACAGGGCCTTTGCATCACACATGGCTCTGCCTTCTACACAAACCACTGTTCCTCCAGTATTTGCATTGCTTCAGTAGGATCCTAAAAGGTCTCCGGGCTTTGCAGGACTGTCTAGTCCAACACAGGTGCTTGTTCCCAGCAAACCCATCATCATTCCGTAGTTTCCAGAGCATGTCACAAATTATTTTACTTTTAGATACAAAGATGAGTCATTGACATCTTTTGTTTATATAGCACATGTTAAATAAAGCTAGAGGAAGCCATTGTTTGGGACTGAGTTCCTGTGCCTGGCCCCAACAAACCAGATTGGAAAACAAAATGGAGTTACTCATGCCAACCGCATTACCAAACTGAAGAAACTGAGTTTCTGACCTGCCAAGAAACCAGGCAATGAAGATTTAATAATGAAATTCCCTGAAAAGGCCAATTTTAGTTGGCATGATAATAACATTCCCTCTTCAATCCTCATTTATTTAATTTTTTAAAAAATTTTTATTTGAGGAAGGAGTTGAGGTAGGGTCTCACGCTGTAGCTCCACACCGGCCTTGAGCTCACTATGTGTCCCAAACTGGCCTCAAACTCCAAGCAACCCTCTTGCCTTCAGCTTCCAGAGGGCTGGGGTTACAGACACCATCCCAATTATTTTTCCTTTATCTGTTTCCCTGATCTGGTTTTTACCGGGAAAGGGACCCTTTGTTCTTTCTCTGTTTCTGCTCTCAGCGGGTCTCCCCAAAACCATCCTGGCCCATCCTTAGGCGATTTTTAATGGGAGAAAGTGTTACCAAATCCTAGAATCTCAAAATAAAACCAATCGAGATCTTTAGAAGAGCTAGGCATGATGGCACACATCTGTGATATCAGCCCTCAGGAGGCTGGGGCAGGGGGATTGCTGCTAAGGTGGAAGCCAGCCTGTGATCCATAGAGAAACCTTGTTTTGAAAGAAAAGGTCCTTGGAGGAAATGTCTGTCGGTCTGTCCTCCGATGCCTGAAGGTGGAAATGGAGGGCATGTCTGACCTGTTTGGACTGGGCTTGGCATCCAGAGCTAGGGTTTCAACAAGATGGAAATTTTGGGCAACCAAGGGTGAGGACTTCTGCTATACTTCAAATATTCTAGGAAGCTTCTGGAAGCCTCTGTCACTTCCACCGAGCCCTCTAGCCCTTTCCTCTGCAGCCCAAGTCTCCCGCTGGGGGAGTGGTTGGGGGGTTCCCCTCGCTCTCTGGTGGTATTCCTGCCGCCTCACAACGCTTTCGGCCTGGCACCCACCTGGGGGTGGTCCACTGCCTGATCTCCACGGGTGGGGCCTGCTCACCTCTCAGCCTCTCCCCCTCCCCCTCCTTCCACCTTCTTCAGGTTTCGACCGAATGTCCAGAAAAGACCTGTTACAAACGACTGAAGTCAGCAGTTGTGCTGGGGGTGTGGGTTAGTGGTAGAGCCCTTGCCTGTCCTGTGGTAAGGCTGCGGGTTCGATCTCTAAAGCCACCAAAAAGGTAATATTGTACAGCTATTTCCTCAGAATTGAAACCTCTCCTTCTGGAAGGAGGCCATTAAGACTCGGGGGACCAATGGAGCTAACTGAATTTTATTCCTGCCTTCCCACCACCGCTTTTGGAGATAGTGTCTCACATGTAGCCAAGGCTGGCCTCCCCTACTACTATGTGGCCAGCGCTGTCCCTGAACCTCCTGCCTTTAATCTCCCCGATGCTGGAATTACAGGTATGCGGCACAATCAGTCAGCTCTTGGCTTCTTGTCCTTTTATAGCCGGTGATATTATAAGCATGTGCGGCAGGTTATCCATTCATCTGTTGCATCAGCCTGGTGGCTACCATGAGTAGCGCGAAGTGCACACTTCCTAAATGTGAGGGAAATCAAGGGACGTGCGGGATCCTATACCGATGACTGGACGTTTCCCTGCCTCCACAGGGTCCCACGTAGAAGTTACAGTCTCAGGATGATTCGGCTTCCCAGATCTGTGCTCGTCTAAGGTCCCGCCCCTACGCACAGAAGAGGCAAACGCAATGGGCTTGCCCTACACTACTTGTGTGGCGGGCTAACTACCTAGGCCCTCACTGGGTGAGTCTCTCTGTCTGGCCCACGTTCTCTCTAGGAAAACCAGGACATTACCAAGCCTCGCTGAATCTTGGGCTCTTACAAAGACTCAGTTTTCTCAGGGGTCAAATGGGGGGAGGGAGTAGGGGTGACTCGCTGTCCTAGGTTACCTGGGATTCCAGGTATGTGTGCCACAACTAGTTGTTCTCTTTAAAATGGTCCGGTTTACAGCAGATGAATTTCGTCTCAACCTTTTATTTTTCAAGCCCGTGAATGTGCTTGTTTGTGTGATCGTCACATGAATGTGTAAGGTGGATACTGAGATTGCCTGTTTGCGGGATAACTGAGCCCAGAGATGCCAAGGGCCTGGCCAGAGCCACACAGCTATATATGAGACTCAGAGGTAGGGTCAAGTTGACCCCAAAGCCTTGTGGTCTCTGAGGCACCAGTCACGGGGCCCTGGAAGTCAGGTCTGGAGAACCTTGGAGTTCTATTCCTCGGGGGACTGAAGGACAGTGAGGTTGCTAAAGAGTGAAGACCCGGCGGGGACAAAGTCAAAGCGGAAAGCGTTTGTGTAGTTTCAGTATCCCACCTTAGCATAAGCCAACTCAGCCTTAAGCCTTTGGGCGGTCCTCCAGTCCTCCAGCAGGATCAACCGCTCCATCCCTTCTCTCCGAGAACATCCAAAGACCTGGATAAAGGGTGAAGGTAAATAGCAGGCATGCAAAGAGAGTCAGTAGGCCAGCCTTTAGTCCCAGCACTCAGGAGGCAGAGGTAGGCGGATCTCTGAGTTCGAGGCCAGCCTGGGCTACAGAGAGGGTTCTGGGACAGCCAGGACCTCACAGAGGAAATCTGTCTGGGGGGAAAAAAAACAAAAAAGAAAGAAAGGGAGGGAGGGAGGAAGAAAAGAAGAAAGGAAGGAAGGGAAGGGAAGGGGAGGGGAGGGGAGGGGAGGGGAGGGGAGGGGAGGGGAGGGGAGGGGAGGGGAGGGAAGGGAAGGGAAGGGAAGGGAAGGGAAGGGAAGGGAAGGGAAGGGAAGGGAAGGGAAGGGAAGGGAAGGGAAGGGAAGGGAAGGGAAGGGAAGGGAGAAAAGACAGTTGAAAAGCCCCAGCACACCGGCCCACAGCGAGCCCTCCGATACATAACCATCTCTTCCATTGCTTTGGCTTCGAAGCCCTGACTGACTTGAATGAAAACATGTTTTGAAGGAAGAGCCTGTTCTAGGGCGTGTCCCCGCGGAAGATGTGGAGGTGTCATCATTCAGCTCGAGGCGCTGGTGGGCAGATGGAGACAGAGAAGGATGAGAGCGAGGGCGGCAGGGTGAGACAGGAGCAGCGTGATGCGTTCAACATTTCAAAAGCCTGGCGGCTCCTAGGAGACAGCCTCCAGCCGCGGGAGGCAGAAGACATCCATCCCCGCCTGCAGCTTCTGCTCTTCCATGGCATCTCATGTTTCCTTTCAAAGCTTAACACCTCTGGAAGATGTTGCCACCTTAGCGGGGACATGAGACCATGGCAGAGAAGCCAGCAGACTGGGCTCTAGGGAGCTCAGCTGCCTAGAGGGTGCTGCTATGTTGCTAAAAAGCATCCCGGAGCCTCGCATCCCAGAGCAAGTGCACGCAAATGCCGCCTCTCCCTTCCTGTCCGGCTGCTGCCGAGGTGAGCACACGTGGAAGCCATTCGGAGCTGTCCTCACCTATTGCCCGCTGAGGACCGAGCCTGTATTTCTAGCCCAGGCATGTGGAACGCTCATTTCCACTCAGATAAGGAAGGGCTGGGCCCAGGGAAGAAGCGTAGCAAAAGGTCTCATTCTCTCTTGGCTCCGTAAACTCGGGGTGTCAGAGAAGATGAAAGAGGTCAAAAGGACCAGGGCCAAATGTGCCAGTCCCCCATGCTGGCTGCTTTAGATGAGGATCCGAAGTTGTCTGTGAAGGCTCGGAAGGCCCCGCCCTGTTCTTGGTGCAGTTCCAACCGGTTCTGAACCTCTAAGAATCCACTCCCCAAGACACGGAGGCAACTGACATCTGGGGGGAAATTGCGTTCAGCTGTGAGATAAAGACAACGTACAGGGGTTTGCTTCAGAGACGTTCCGTGCGTCGCCTTTGAAGGGCTTTTCTGCGGCCTGGTGTTTTAAATACAGTATTGAATATGAGTAAAATATTTATCGGGGAGAAAAAAGATAAAAAGAATTGGAGTTACGTGGACCAGCAGCAGATGTGCCTGGAAGAAAGGATGATGGGGTATGTGGGAAGTGGGTCATAAATGAGGGGAAGGGTCTTTTGGATTCGCTGATGTCCTCCCGTCTGCCCTCCCCTGAGCTATTTCCCAATCAGTGGTCAAAAGGTCAGGCAGTGGAGGCAAAGGTTCAAACTTCGACTCCGTCCTTACACTGAGTGACAGAGGACAAAGACAGAGCCTCTCTGGGCTTTACTGATCTCCTCAGTGAAAAGTGGATACTGTAATTATGCATTTGATACTAGCTACAAAGGCTGGGCACCGACCTTGGCCAAGAAAACTGGCTTATGTAGTTTAGGGCTCTCCAAGGGCTTTTGCTTGAATTTTTGTTCTTTAAAAATACAAAATACATACACACATACATACATGCATACATACGTAAATAAATACATAAAAAAATAAAAAAATACTGCCAGCCGTGGTGCATATGCCAATAAACTCAGCACCTAAGAGAGGCTGAGGTCAAGGATCAGAAGTTCAAGGCCAACCTGGCTACATAGAGAGGCCTTACGTAAAAGAAAAGAAATGAACTAAAGTAATAAATTACTTCTCTATAGGAAAGCTGTTTTACGCCTTGACTACCTAAGCACCTACCTGGGCAGGTCTTTTCAGCCCTTCCTTATGCATTGACTGTTCCCCTACAGAAACACTTGGCTCCTTCTGAGTCTTTGGGCTGCAGTAGAAAGGTAGCCATGGAGGCAAGCTTGGTGTCCCAAACCCGCAATCCTACCACTTGAGAGGTCATGAGTTCTAGGCCATACTGAGTCCCCATCCCAAAAAGCAAAGCATCCGCAGTGTTGTCCTTGTATTGTCTATGACAGTTTACAGGCGATTGACTTTCACACAATTCCATGTTTAGTCCCAAATACTGACCGAGGAAAACCTGCTCATGTTTATGTAGAAGTGACAGATTCTGAAACCTCTTGTAGGTTACTACTCCCAGCAGGAAGGCACCGTGCGTATCCTGAGATGAATCACCAGGAACAGCATGGCTGCTCTTTTCTAGGCCCAGTTCACCACAGGCTCCACGCTACATTGGCTTTACGTAAGTCTCTCCGCACACACCTCCACTCCTAGCATCCCTAGAGGCGTTTAACAGATGAGGAAATCGGCTCTGAGTCAAACCAGGGTCCCAGCCAGTATCATCTGGCTGCCGGGTAGCCATTCCTTCCAGACCACGGGGTATCCCAATTTTCTTTCCTGTAATTTCGGAGACCTGCAGCCATGCTTTCGGGAACTTAGCCATTTGTCAGAAAGTTCTCAATAGTTCTAAATCTCAGCAGCTGCACCTTCCACCTCTCCCTGAATACTCAACACCTCCCAAGACCATTGTGCTTGATCCCACAATGTATTCTTTGCCCTAAACCACTGTGGTTTAGATGTGTCTCCTAAAAAAATTGGAAACAAGGAGACAGGGTTCAGTGTGCCTGTGCTCCCTGGAAATGCTGTCTGTACCTATGATGCATGGAGGGCGGCAGAGCCTGCCAGGGTCTGTGGCTTTGAGCTATGTAGTATATCCACATCTGGTCGTGTGCAGAGAGGAAAGGGGAGAAGAGTCCACCAATAGCCAGATTTGGTAAGTCCATCTTAGTGCAGGCTGCCTAGTGACCTCTTCCTGAAATGCCACCATTGTCCAAATTGTTCAGAGAAGCCACTCTCAGACCACAGAGGTCTCACCGCCAAAGAAAAGCCCCAAGCTTCAAAGTCACAATCTTGCACTCCACACCAGCCTCAGCAGGCTTGGGGGCTTCCCAGATCTACTGGGAAGCTCCTATCACAAGGGCACTCCAGTTAGGAACACAGCACAAGCGAAGTCCCTACACAGGACATCTAGAGACCACCCTGAAGTGCAGTTCATCCTTGGAACCCAGATAATCAGTCCAGAGACCCCCGGGACTGATAAGGAGAGAATTGCAGGTTCAGTCTGCACCTGAAGGCAACCAGGAGGCTACCCACAGAACCATGCTCTGGAAACCTTGTAATTCTGCAAACCCGGAGGGAACTGGGCCCATGGCAGGCCTCGGTGCTTTCTTTTAGACCACAGTTACAGGACATGGGTGAAAATCCTGAGCTCGAGAGGGACGTTAGGCTTGTCACCAAACTGTACGGAGCCTTTCTCATTGGTAAAGTTAACATGGTAACATGAGACTGGTGTTTCTGCAGAGGGTTAAACAAACTATTGTGTGCAAAGCACTGGCAGTAATATTTTCCATTGAAATTAGTGGACACTGTTATTACTTTTTAATTCATTAGTACTGTGTGTGTGTGTGTGTGTGTGTGTGTGTGTGTGTGTGTGTGTGTGTGAAGAGCAGGCACACGGGGGCCACAGCACGCAGGTAGAGGCCAGAGGACAACTCTCAGGAGTCAGTTCTCTCTTCT
The DNA here is from genome assembly GCF_049852395.1 of Peromyscus maniculatus bairdii. Taxonomy (NCBI): domain Eukaryota; kingdom Metazoa; phylum Chordata; class Mammalia; order Rodentia; family Cricetidae; genus Peromyscus; species Peromyscus maniculatus. The sequence continues at coordinate 70,247,365 of NC_134861.1, forward strand.
GCCATGCAGTTCCTAGCCATCATACTCAGACCATCAATCTTGTTGAACAGTGACTTTGCCCGGCTTGTCTCCACGTTCTGAAATTGTGTTATTATGATCAAAGCAGCACATTGACTGACATATCACAGAATTAGGGGCTGAGGGTACAGCTCAGTCTATAGAATGTAAAAAGAACAGGAAACAGGATTACCAAAGGACCTGGGTTCAATTCCCAGCACCCACGTGGCAGCTTACGACTGTCTATTACTCCAGTTCCAGGGGATCTGACACCCTCACACAGACATACATGTAGGTCCAAACACCAATGTACATCAAAAATTATACTTTAAAAAAGAGAAATAAGAAAAAAGAAAAAAAAAAAAGGAAGGGAGAACGAACATGACTTGGCTCTAGGTTCGATTTGAAAATCTTAGGTGATCCTGTGGGACTCAGGAGGCTGGGAGTCCTCCCACTGTGTCTGCTTGGCCTGGGCTGCAACTCATTGCTGGAGAACATGCTTAATATACGTCAGGCCAGCTCCAAACCAAAAAAAAAAAAAAAAAAAAAAAAAGCAAAAAAGGTTCCATTTTTTTTTTTTTAAGATTTTTGTTTTTTATTTGCCTGTGTCTGGGGGTGGAGGCAGTCCCTGTGGAGGCCAGAAAGGGGCATTGGATCTTCTGGAGCTGGAGTTACAGACAGTTGTTAGACACCTAATGTGGGTTCTGGAAAGCAATTAATGTCCTTTGGAAGAGGAAGAGCAGCAAGCACTCTTCACCCCTGGGCCATTTCTCCAGCCCCAGCAAAGATTTTCAGATAGCTACTAGTGAACAAGAGACATTAACACACACACGGGGGGGGGGGGGGGGGGGGAGCAGAGAGGTGGATCAGTGGTTAAGAGCACTGGCTGCTCTTCCAGAGGACCCAGGTTCAATTCCCAGCACCCACATGGCAGCTCAAAACTGTCTGTAACTCCAGTTCCAGGAGATCTGACACCTTCACACCAATGCTCATATAATAAAGTTAAATAAAATTTAAAAAACAAAAAACAGGGGCTGGAGAGATGGCTTAGTGGTTAAGAGCACTGACTGCTCTTCCAGAGGACCCTGGTTCAATTCCCAGCACCCACATGGCAGCTCACAACTGTCTGTAACTCCAGTTCCTGAGACCCAACACCCATGGCAAAACACCAATGTACGTGAAATAAAAATAAATTTAAAATACTTTTTAAAAAAACAAAAACAAAAAACAACCAAACGTTCCTCTTTTCAAAATGAGTGATAAAGCATTTATTAAGCACCTACTATTTGCAAATCCATTGGTCATGCTCTCTTTAGAGACATTAGAGATTTTGGAGGCACACATTCCCTTGGAAATTTGAGCATTGTATTAACCCTTTCATGGAGGAATCAAGAGCAGGATCCCATTTTGGGGGGGCTACTGCCCCTGGACTCCAGCTCCGGTGTATCCATCTGGGCTGTAACAGCAAGGCGGCCTGGGTATGAGCCACACACATCATCTGGCTTGGCAGCCACCCCCTCCCCCACTTAGGACCGATTTCTAGCAGTGACCAAAGGCTTCTGATAAAGGGGGAGCTGCCCAACTATTAGACCTGCAGAGCTCCCAGGTAGATTTCCACAGGCAGAGGAGAGAGAGAGAGAGAGCCTGTTTTGCCTGTGTGGGAGAGACAGCAAATGTAGCCAAGTGAAACATGAACCCAGCATCGCAGCGGTGCCGGCTCCTCATGGCTCCTCATCGAGCCAGCTCTGAAGGGTCCTGGTGATGACCGTCTCGGCAGTTTGACCCCTCCCTACCTGTGAGCCTCTGCTCTTCCACCCTTGGCGGAATGGGAGGCAGAGGGGGTTAGAAACTGAGACATTCAGCGCCACCTCCGCGGAACCAGTCTTCTCTCCATCTGCCTCTTCTCTCTTTGGTTTTTGATGATCTCATCCTGGGGTTTGTTCCCGCCATTCCTCTGTTACTAGGTAGCCGGTGAGCCGGGTCATCCTGGAGGCTCATCTTTCTCTCCACCCTTCTTCCACATGGTCAGGGGCCTTCCTTAATGATCGCCCTTGAGAATCACCTGCCTGCTGCTTCACAAGACACCCGGCGTTGGCTTTGTGCTCCCTGGAGTAGTGTTTCAATCTTAAACTGTCCCCTCGCATGCAGACTTCCATCTCTTTACATTTCGAGGACACCCATCCCTTCCTAGGGAGCCCTGGCTTTTCAGTGGGTGTCTGCGGATACAGTCCTTGTGAGTGGCTCTCACACCACAGGCTTGCAGCTTCTCCTGACAGATCAAAGGACACTTCCCCGATCCTGTTCGGCCATTCTAAGCCGGGCATTCACAGAATCACCCGGAGCACAGCTAGATGGCGCTCACGCCCACGCATTTCTGAGGAACGACGTGCCAAGAAAGATGTTTTCCATTAGTCTCCCATCTTGAGTTTACAGACTTGGGGGGAAGGGAGGCTCCAGCACGTGAAATAGCTGCAAAGAAACCGCAATGCGTGCGTTTTCTAAACAAACTGATGTTTAGTGGGCACAGCACGTTAGATGCAGTTCTAAGTCCCCAAAAGCACCCCACCCCCTACCCCAGACAGGTACTAAAAAAAAAAAAAGCACTAACAGACTTTTTAAGTTTGCCTAGGGCAGAGGCAGAAGTCAACTCAGGCATCTTGTACCAAAACCACACTCAATAACAATGGACTGGTTGGAGGACAGGACCAAGAGAAGACACTGAAATGGACAGCTGGGATGAGGGTGTTAAGAAAGTATAATACTGACCATCTCCCCACATCTTTGTACTGCCCAAAATGATTTCACAGGCATAAACTACCAGGTGCATTTTGAATATTCAATCATTTTTCTAGGGGCACTAACTGAAGCTCTTGGTGGGAGAGTACTGGCCTGTACATGCAAGGCTCTTGTGTTCAAGCCCCTACACCTTAAAAAATTACACTAGTAATAGTAATAATAGCTGGGTGTGGCAGTGAGCATTTGCAATCCCATCACACAAGAGTCAGGAGAATCAAGAGTTCAAGGTCAGCCTGGGCTACGTAGGGAGACAGTATCTCAAAACAATAATAGCAATAATTTTTATGAGACAGAGTGCATAGAACAAAGCACAACTATGATCAAGGGTGGATTTGGCCCACATGGGTCTCAAACTTTATATATATAGGGGGGGGTGCTAAGAAAAAGACCTTAAAATAGCAATGTAAGAGTACAAAATCAAGCACGAACACAAAGTGTTTGGTTTACTTTTCTGAAACAGAATGTTTCCCAGGTTGTCCTCAAAGTCCTGGGCTACGATGGGTCTCTTGCCTTGGCTCCCTAGGAACCAGTGACAGTTGTATGTCACTGGACCCAGCTAGTAGATATTGTTTAGGTTGAAAATGGAATCACGCTAGGGCGGTGGTGGCGTGGTGGCGCGGTGGCGTGGTGGCGCGCACCTTTGATCCCAGCACTCAGGAGGTAGAGCCAGGTGGATCTCTGTGATTCAAGGTCAGCCCGGTCTACAGAGTGAGATCCAGGAAAGGTGCAAAGCTACACAGAGAAACCCTGTCTCAAAAAGAAGAAAGAAAGGAAGAAAGGAAGAAAGAAAGAAAGGAAGAAAGGAAGAAAGAAAGAAAGGAAGGAAGGAAGGAAGGAAGGAAGGAAGGAAGGAAGGAAGAAAGAAAGAAAGAAAGAAAGAAAGAAAGAAAGAAAGAAAGAAAGAAAAGAAAGAAAGAGAAATCACAACAAATTACACCTTTTTAAAAATGTAGCAAATACCAAAGACATAAGATCCTGGAAATTTACATACTTGCATCTGTATTGTCCTATTTTCCATATATATACATATATATATATGTGTATATATATAAAATTTTTGCTGCATAACTTTCGTTTGGTCATTTCTTCAATTTTGTAATATAATTTTCATGGAGAGAAAAGAAAGCAATCTAAACATGTTTTTAAATGCCATGATAAGAAAGCAATACAATAGTAAGGAAAATGATATTGGATTGGATTGAACTGTATCATTGTTCAGTGGAATTCCTCTTACTCTATTGATAGTAACGTAGAGATGGGCATTTTGTCACATTCACTTACTTTGAATGTTAGTTTTTCCGGTATCACCAGATTCCATCAGAAGGTGTATCAGATACACTGAGATTGAGTCAGTATGTGAGAAGACATAACAAAGCAGTCTGGTATGCCAAAGAACACTACTTCACAGTTAATGGAATTGTTCTGGCTGTGTGCTCCACAAACACAAGAACCCTAGTCAATTCTATTTTATTTTATTTTACAATACAATTCAGTTCTACATATCAGCCATGGATTCCCTTGTTCTCCCCCCTCCCGCTCCCTAGACAATTCTATTTTGCTTTGATTCCCATTTTTAAAGTACCATGGTGTGGTGTGTGATGGTTGTGTACATTTACATGTTAAACAAACTAGGCCAGACTCAGAAAGTCAAATACCATTTCCCCTCATATGCAGAATTTGCATTAAAAACAAAAAGAAGGAAAGGCATGAAAGTAGGAAGGGGGAAGAGGAGGTGAGCAGTAGGAGGAGAAAGTGAAGTAGATACATGTAGGAAATGTCACAGTGGATCCATTCTCTTATCCAATTAGTATATGCTAATAAAAGAAACTAAAAGTAATCATTTTATGCATTGAAATAGTGGATGTTTTTTCAAAGATAATTTCTGTCTTGACATCAATGAGAGCTAAATAATCCACTCACAATTTCATACAGCTGATGCACGAAAGAACAGCCATCGTTTTAACTCTTGTTTCTTCCTCATTACCTGCCACTTCCAGAATCCAGCTTTGTGAGACACACTGGACCCGCAACAGGAGCTAGGATGCCACCAAGACGGTGCTGAGGCTGTTTCTACCCTAAAAAGACTAGCAACTTATTTAGTATGAATGAAAGTAAGTGTGGGACCGTATATGAAGAGCCTGTAGATCCCAAATAAATGAATCTCGGATTCCGCTCCTCCTGGCTCCCCTAAAGACCTCCTCGACACCTCTCCATCATCCCGTGCCTCCCTAGGGGAAATACTAGAAATGGAACCCAGTGGGAAGAGACAACATCCCTACCCTATCTCAGGTAAAACCTAACTTCCAATGTTGCTAAAGGCTTACAGACTTACAGATTAGGTGACCGCTTATAAAGCGCCTCCCAGAACCTTAGATGTCGCCCTTACCGCTAACAAGTTCTGTCCTTCACTCTTCTTTACTGGAGTGCTCTGGCTGCAGTAAAGATGATCTCCCCATGGTAGTGCCCATCCAAGCTCCGTATAGGAGACAGGCACAGCGCTGCACCCTGAGGCATTGGAGGATCTAGTACGCAGAGATGTGGGAAGGGCCAAAGCCACTGCGTTTCTGCTGTCTGCCAAAAAGTAGACACGCATGTATGTGGATGCTGAATGTGTTCTCCTGCCAACAAAAACATTTCTACATCCCCAGCTTAGCTACTACTTCATGTGAGCCAATTGCAAGGCATTTGCACATCACTAAAGAATGAGAAGGGGACTTTCTCCCCAGACCCTTCTGCACAGCCCAATCAGCACGAAGTCTCTCCCAAGCCAGGACAGAGCAGAGCCACAGGCATGTGGAGCCCATGTGTCCGCTCCCTGCTTCCTTGCAACCTGAGGATCCACGAATCGGGCACAAAGGCAGCGAGGATCAAGAAGTGGTCTGAAACACAGCTGGTAGACCAGGAAGCATAGCCCGGAGAAAGCCTGTTCAGCTGGTTGGATGGAGGAAGACCCACGTTCCATTCTCAACCCCTTTTTCTGTTGTAGCTTTGAGAAGGAAATCCCTGCCAGAGGGAGCAGCCGCCCCCCATCTGGAAGCCTTAAAGTTGATCTTGGCTGTATTCTCTTGCTAGTATCTGACAAGCTACATTTGACCCTCAGTGTTCTGGAATATCAGAGAAAGTCTCCCCTCCAGTGAGAGGATTCTTCGAGGCTGCTTAAGGAACTCCAAGGTCAGAGCTGTGTCATCGACGACAGCCCTGGCCCATCATGAGTAGCAGCAATGTGTAAAGTCACTTTAGTCCTTCAGAATTCGTCAAGAACATTCTTCGAGCTAAAATAATGAGGAAGCTTCGAGTTCCCAAATGACTTCTTTCCTTCCAGACCATTAATGTGACTGCTTCCTGTAACTTTGTATCTAAACTGTTCATAATCTATTGTTTACCCAAATTCCACATCAACCCTAGAACTCAGCCATACTAGTTCTAGGTGATTGGATGTATAGGAGACGACTCCTGCCCACACTTGTCACTGGGCTGGCCTCCTGCTGAAGAAACCGTTGTGTGGGCCTGAGCAGGACCCAGGGGGTGTGCAGGTGGAGAAAGGTGCACAGGGAGCGTTAACCCTGGCCAGACTGACTCCCTCGCAGGCTGTGGGGTAAAGGTTTAGCTACTGGACAGTTTCCCGAATCTTAACTGTTTCAGCGACACCACTGATTAGCTAGCTCCTACTCTCCTTTTGGGATACTCACAGGACCCGTGTTGGATCACGGCCCAGAGCTAGGGATGAAACTTGATGTTAAAGAACTTTTCTGTCACGTATGAGATCGTGGGTTGTGCCACATCATGCTACTCTCTATAAAGAGTGGGATCCTAAATCCCACTGTAATCTCTCTCCACTTTGACCCTCTTCTCTGAAAAACAAAAGAAGGACATGATCCCACACTTCCTTGAGGAATTCATATTTTCATACTCTCCAGAGACAAGCTATATCTCTGCTCTCTGAATAGGCGAAGAGTTCTCAGCTAGGACTTGTTACAGTAACAAGTTCAAATAGAATGGAAAAGTTGTTACCAACCAGGTTCTCTAGGAAATGCTCCTGTTCTTTTAAATGGCTTTTATTAAAAGGGCTTGAGCTTCTCCAGTGTGAGAGAAACAGACAGAAAGAGAAAAACGCACACACATACACACACACACACACACACACACACACACACACACACACACACACACACGGTGGGAGGAAAGAGAGAGAGAGAGAGAGAGAGAGAGAGAGAGAGAGAGAGAGAGAGAGAGAGAGGAATTGTTTCATAATTCTTTTCTTCTTTCAAGCTGGCCTAATTCAAATTGTGTCAAGTAAAATTCAACACTGGAGAAACAGCTCAGCAGTTAAGAGCTGGCTGTTCTTTCAGAGAGAACCCAAGTTCCTGCCAGTCACCACACCCTGCCAGATGTAATTGCTTTAGACACTGTGGTTGATATACTGTGCACCCCAATAAAATTATCTGGGGGTCAGAGAACAGAACAGCCACTGTATTAAACATAGGTTTAGGCAGTGGTAGCACACGCCTTTAATCCTGGCATTCTGGAGGCAGAGATCCGTCTGGATCTCTGTGAGTTCAAAGCCATACTGGAAACAGCCAGGCATGGTGACACATGTCTTTAATCTCAGGAAGTGATGGCAGGAAGCAGAGAGGTATATAAGGTATGAGGACCAGGAACTAGAGCCTTTTTTAAGCCTTTAGCTTTTAGCGGCAGTCCAGCTGAGATCCATTCAGATGAGGACTCAGAGGCATCCAGTTTGAGGAAACAGGATCAGCTGAGAAGTTGGCAAAGAAGCTGGCTTGTTCTGTTTCTCTGATCATTCAGCGTTCACCCCAATACCTGGCTCCCAGTTATTTCATTTATAAGACCGTCTAGCAATTTGTGTTACAAGACACTATCTCAAATGTGCCGTGATTGACTGTACCAACACAGCCTCCCTCTTGTAGTATAACAGGAGATGTGTTTGCTGAAGCGCTCTGATAAGTGCGTTCCCTATTTACACCGAGTAATCCTCACAAACCTCCATGAGATGGTTTCTGCTTTGCAGATGAAGAAACAGGCTGAGAGGTTATTTCATTTGTCCAAGGTTCCACAGTTGAGTGGCAAATCAAATGCATAAGTCCCACTTCAATTCTTTTCTGTTTATTTTTTTTATTATTATTTTTTTCCAGAGCTGAGGACCGAACCCAGAGCCCTGTGCTTGCTAGGCAAGCGCTCTACCACTGAGCTAAATCCCCAACACCTTCCGTTTATTTTTTAACAGAATCAAATTATTTGTATTTTTTAATTAAACTAAAACAGAATTGGTTATGTGTATGTGTGGGGGAGGTATACATGTCTGTGGGGGTTCTCAAAGAGGCCAGAGACCCTCTAGAACTGGAGTTACAGGAGGATGTGAGCTGCCTGATATGGATACTGGGAACCAAATTTGGGCCCTCCCTTAACCATTGAGCCATCTCCCCAGCCTCTCACTCCAATTCTTAATTTTGCTACCCTAGGAAGCAACTGAAATTTCAAAGATGCAATTGCTACTCTTTATTCGAGACAGGGTTTCTCTGTGTAGTTTTGGTGCCTATCCTGGAACTTGCTCTGTAGCCCAGGCTGGCCTCGAACTCACAGAGATCCGCCTGGCTCTGCCTCCCGAGTGCTGGGATTAAAGGCATGCACCACCACCGTGCGGCTTACCACTCTTTAAGCACACGTATAAAACTCCACTGACCTGCAGAATAAAGCATTTCCCTGATGGCCCTCCTCAAACCCTACCAGGACTCACCAGGGGACAGCGGCAATGTCCTAGAGATCTTCACAGGGACACGCAGACCCTCTAGCTAACTGAGCCTGCCTGAACAGGAATTCTCCGGAACCTGTCAAATTCTGATAGATTTATTGTGCATTTATTATTATCCTGGGTTCCCAAAGACACCCTTCCTAAAACTCCCATTTTCTAGCTGGACTAGTTTGGTACAAACTCATCTCCTTATCGAATGACATAACTTAAACTCTCTATCTGGTAGATGTCCTGCCGACTTTTTTCTCTGCCTTGGATAGATTGGTGGGCATGAGTCTTGAGGTCTTTGTACAGGACTCAGAAGGCCTGGTTCCCCAGAAGTGTTATGAAGAGCTAAAAAAACGCTCTGCAGACTTGGATGATGTCCAAGATCTTAACACAGATCTCCTCTTCTTGTTCTTGGGATGCCATCCTCTAAGAGGAGCTTAGGAATGTGTTAATAATTCTCTAGAGAAATCGGCCAGGATTACATACTCATGGCTAATGAAGCTGTCATCCTCTGTTCCTCCCCGCTGTTTAATAAAATCTCCCAAAGACTGGTTCACGAAGATGGATAGGGCTGTAAGCGGCACCCCAAAACTGGCACACCGTCAACCTAAGCAGACGCCAGCTTGCTCTGCATGCTACTCCACTTTTCATTATACTTCACAATAACGTGTTATTAAATGAAAATGAACTTGCCATTAAGGACCAGATACTACTTAATAACCATTCAGCAATGTCCCATGAATTTTCTTGTTTTTTGTTTGTTTGTTTTTTGTTTTTGTTTTGTTTTGTTTTTTGCTTTTATAGCTAGTATAGCAGCAATCTGAGTACATGTCACCCTGAATTTTCTAGAACAATCCTAAGTGGAATTTATCAGTAACTCTTGTGGGGGTTTTTTGTTTGTTTGTTTGTTTGTTTTTGTTTTTGTTTTGGTAACACTTGATGTGTTTTAAAGTTCAATTTGAAAAATTCTGACTTTGAATTTATCTTTTTAAATTATCAATAAAATTAGGGACTGGGGATATAGTGCCATTGGTAGACTGCCTAGTCAGCACGCAGGAGGACCCGAGCCAATCTCCAGCGCCACACGAATATTTATGCCAAATACATAGGTGGTGGTACACACTGGTAATCCCAACACTCGGGAGGAGGAGGCAGGAGGATTGGAAGTTTAAGGTCATCTTTGATACATGGTGAGTTTGAGGAAATTAAATTAGGTAAAATCGAAGTAGCCCCCCTCTCCTTTCCATAAACTGAAGAATGAAATGAAATGGAAATTAAGGAGAGATTTGGGGGTTTTTTTGCTATTGGTTTGTTGTTAGAGATTTGTTTTGCTTTTATTTATGTGTGTGTGCACCTATGTGTGCAGATGCCCTTGGAGGCCAGAAGGGGGCGCTGGATCCACTCTTTGGTGTTACAGGTGGTTATGGGCTGTCTAAGACAGGTGCTGGGAAGTGAATTCCAGTCCTCTGCAAGAGCAAGAAGTGCTGCTAAGTGCTGAATCCTCTCACCAGCCCCCAATGGTTTATCTTTGTTTCCGTTTTTGAAAATGTATTCCTTTTTGATGTGTATGGGTGTTTTGCCTGCATGTCCCTCTGTGCATGCCTGGTACTCTCAGAGATCAGACGTGTCAGATGCCCTGAGACTGAAGTTATAGAGGGTTGTGAGCTGCCATGTGGATGCTAGGAAATTGAATCTGGGACCTCTGCAAGAACAGCCAGTGCTCTTTACCCCAACAAACTTTCTCTCTGAGACATGGTCTTGCTGAGAAGCCAGCTCAGGCTGGTCTCAAACTCACAACCCACTTGCCAGGAATAACAGGTATGTGATACCCAACTCAGCTGCTCTAGCATTATGATAATTCAAAATATCCCTCACTACAGTCTCTTGCTGTGGATATCACTCTGTATAAATAAAATGCTGATTGGCTAGTAGTCAAGCAGGAAGTATAGGCAAGACAAGCAGAGAAGAGAATTCTGGGGGCAGGAAGGCTGAGTCAGCTCGACACTGCCAGCTGCCACCATGACCAGCTGCAGCCATGACAAGCGAGATGTAAGGTACCGGTAAGTCATGAGCTATGTGGCAACTTATAGACTAGTAGAAATGGGTTAATTTAAGATATAAGAACAGCTAGCAAGAAGCCTGCCATGGCCATACAGTTCATAAATAATATAAGTCTCTGTGTGTTTACTTGGTTGGGTCCAAGTGGCTGCGGGACTGGCGGGTAAGAGAGATTTGTCCTGACTGTGGGCCAGGCAGGACCAGGAAAACTATAGCTCTTCATCTCCTTCTGTTTTCTTTTTGGAATAAAATAAAATAAATACAAAATGAAGCCAGAAAACATACAGAAGAACATTTGTTACTATTAACCAAGACAGACATTGTAACATGGTTGCCTCTGCCTCAGATTGAGACGTAATAGAACAGATGGATGTCAAGTCTCTTATGGGTCCCCAGCCCACTTCGCTCCGCCCACCCAGGGCTCGCCACCGACGTGAATTTAACATGGAGAGTTCCAGGATACATTTTAAGACCGCTTCATCTGTTATTGTCTATAAATAACGTCTGGGTCCTCAGTCTTTTCGCGTCACTTACTACTCTCACAGATGAATTTAGAATCATCTTGTCCAAATCCCTGTAGAGTCCTTCCCCAGATTTTTATTGGAGATGCATTAAAGGAATGTTTTACTTTGGGGAGAACTGACATCTTTATATTATTGGGTTTTCCCTCCAGGGACAAAGTATGTTTTTCATTTATGCAGGCTTTCATTATAGTGCATCCCTTTATAAAATATTGTTACTTCTTTCTTGTGGATCCAGCACAAATTTTGCTAAGTTATCTCTAGATAATTTATGGTTTGTGTTGATGTTGAAAAGAGGATTTCACTTTTGTATTGTATTATGATTTCTTTCTTTTGTTGCTATCATTACTTTTTTGTTTGACTTTTGAGACATGTCTCATGTAGCATAGGCTAGCCTCAATGTCAATATGTAGCAGAGCATGGCCTTGAACTCCTGATCTTTCTTCCACTTCCTCAGTGCTAGGATCACAGATAGGCACTGCTATACACAGCTCTACATTATAACTTGTGAGTCATTATTATTGATATGCTAAAAAGACAGAAAAATTTAAAATACATATTCTGCATCTGGTCATAGCACTAGATTCTTTTGTGTCTAAAATGAAAAATTTTCAATTGATTCCTTTCTGTTCTCTCTCTCTCTCTCTCTCTCTCTCTCTCTCTCTCTCTGTCTCTCTCTCTGTCTCTCTCTCTCTCTCGGTTTTATGAGACAGTGTTCCTCTGTGTAACAGCCCTGGCTCTCCTGGAACTCGCTCTGTAGACCAGGCTGGCCTCGAACTCACAGAGATCCACCTGCCTCTGCCTCCCCAGTGCTGGGATTAAAGGTGTGCACCACTGCACAGCTCCTTTCTGTTTTCTTGTTAGGCAGTTGTGCATTGTGTATAACATTAAATACTTGCAAATAATGATAGTTTAGTCTGCTTACTACTAGCTCTACAGCTTCTTTTCCTATCAGGCCTCAGTTTTCTCATCTATAGAATGGGAAAACAGGGTTGGGTGGTGGTAGCACACACCTTTAGTCCCAGCACTCGGGAGCAGAGTCACGTGGATCTCTGTGAGTTCAAGGCCAGCCTGGTCTACAGAGTGAGTTCCAGGACAGGCTCCAAAGATACAGAGAGAAACCCTGTCTCAGAAAGAAGAAAGGAAGGAAGAAAAGAAAGAAAGAGAGAGGGAGGGAGGGGAGGGAGGGGAGGGAGGGAGATAAAGGGGGAGAGGGGGAGAGAGAAAGAAAAGAGAGAGAAAGGAAGAAAGAAAGAAAGAAAGAAAGAAAGAAAGAAAGAAAGAGAGAGAGAGAGAGAGAGAGAGAGAGAGAGAGAGAGAGAGGGAGGGAGGGAGGGAGGGAGGGAGGGAGGGAGGAAGGAAGGGAGGAAGGAAGGAAGAAAAATGAAAAAGAAAAGAATGGGAAAACAGATTATATTGACTTCATGGCACTGTTATAAGTGATGATTAGGTTGTATTGTAAGTAAAGTGCTGTTTTTAGTACATCATCAATATTCGATAGGGAGTAACCATTGTTTTTAAGGCTTTAGCCATGATATGTGCATGGTAGAGTATGTATGCCTGTAATCCAAGCAGTTGGGAGGCAGAGGCAGGCGGATCAAGGATTCGAGGTCCTTCTCAGCTACAAGAAACCCTGTCTCAAGAAAACAAAGCAGGAAGGTCTGGAGAGATGGCTTGGCCATTAAGAATGATGGCTGCTTTTCCAGAGCACCCAGGTTCAATTGCCAACACCCACATGGTAACTCACAGCTATTTGCAACTCCCGTTCCAAGGGATCCAAGCCATCTTTTGATGAGTGCATGCACATGGAATGCAGACATACATGCAGGTAAAACACTCCTACACGCAGAATAACAAAGAAAACATGAAACAGACAAACAATCCTGACACTGCCAAGGCACGTGCCACACAAGCCAGATGACCTAGAGCACTGGAATTACAGGCATGAGCCACCAGGCCTGGCTTCCGCCTGGGCTTATTTATTTGTTTATTTGTTTGTTTTTGTTTTTGTTTTTGTTTTTGTTGTGTTTTTTGTTTTCAAGACAGGGTTTCTCTGTGTAGTTTTGGTGCCTGTCCTGGATCTCGTTCTGTAGACCAGGCTGGCCTTGAACTCATAGAGATCCACATGACTCTACCTCTCAAGTGCTGGGATTAAAGGTATGCACTGCCACCGCCGCCGCCGCCGCTGCCACCACCACCACCATCTGGCAGGCTTTTAACTGTCTTTAGTCCTGTCCAGTTATTAGATGTGTCTGACTTTGTAAAACTAAGTAAATAATGTTTTCATTAAGATAGGGCTGGGTGTAGTGGTGCACACCTTCAATCCTGGCACTCAGAGGCAGAGGCAGGTGGATCCCTGTGAGTTTGAGGTCAGCCAGAGCTTCAAAGTGAGACCCTGTCTCAAAAAAGAGTAGATTGATTTAGTCTTTATTGGTGGAAATATTAGGGCAACTCCACGTAGTTAAAAGGGAGGTTTATTTTGTGGGGTAACTTACAAGTGAAGGGATAGGTAGGTTGCAGGGTCTGGGAAAGGTGTAGTGCAGTCCAGTGGTGTCCTCTGGAGAACTCTGCTCGGTCTACCTCCAGCATTCAGGATCCAGGAACCAAGAGAGCTGGCACATCCAGATCTCCTGTCTCAGTCCCGCCTCATAGGCAGGACAGTTACCAGAAGCCTCAATGGAAGAAGTATTTCCAGGTCAAAGCTGGAACAGTTACCCACTACAAGTCTTAACAACACAAATCAATTTTTAGGAATAATCTTATCTTTTTTTTTTAATTGCACATGTGTGGCTGTTAGAAGACAACTTGCAAGAGCCAGTTTTCTCCTTCTGCCGTGTGGGTCCTGGGATTCGAACTCAGGTCATTGGGCTTGGCAGTAAGCACCTTCACCTACTGACCCATCAGCCCAATCCCTTTATTCTTTCCCTTTATCAGGAAGAAATACACTGTCTCTTGTAGCTCTAACATTCTATGACTACCATCGATCCAGAATAAAATAAAATAAAATCCAGCCATTCATAGCCAGTTCCAGACCTAAAGCTAGCAGGACCAGGTCTCGGCTCTCCCTTGGTTTAGTCCATTCGGTAGGGAGTTCTGTGGTGGGCAGGGCATCCAGGCGCTCCGCTCTGCAGAGAAGACTTAACCCCGTGCAGCCTCATGCAAACAATGAGGCTGGGGATGGCGTTGGGGTGGGTCCTCACGTTAGGGATAGGTAACAGTGGCCCTATTCAACCCCATTAGGAAGTTGCTGAGCTAGCAAACTGAAAGGTTACAAAGCCCGCAGCTGCCACAGATCAAGCCAAGCATGAGGTCAGAAGACTGGAAAATTAGGGTGGGCCCATGGAGAATTCTGAGAGCAGAGGTCAGCCACGAGCCCAGGGTAAAAGTCAGAATGGCTAGCCTGAGGCTAATTGACCTACCATTCCTAAAGCTCCGGTGGGAAGGTGGATGCCCGAAAGCCTCCTCAGTGAAGAGACGGGGAAGGAGGGTCCAGTTGTCTAGGGCTGAGCTCCTCACCCTCTTGCCCTGGGTGCTTAGGCTCACCTTAAACTCCAGCACCCAGGGCTGGGGGCCTTGCCCTGTGTGAGAGGAAACTCAGAAATAGTTGTTGCCTCCAACTGACCTCAGTGAGTTAAGACCTCAGGGGTCATCACACAGAATAAACCTAGTCTCTGAACAGATGTTTCCCGCCCACGGGGATACGCAGGAAGTGTCTCCAGAAGTGAGCAGAAGGGCAGTCTCCACAGGAGCAGCTCTGACTTAGTCAGATGGTTGAACAGGGATGGAGAACTCAGACGGGGATGCCTCCATGACTTGCTCTTCCCAGGCTGGCTGCTTTCCAAAACACCCAAGGCCGGTCAGCTCAATATTGCTACCCTCACCACTTCCGCTCTCTGACTGGCTCCTTCTAGCACAGAAGCTGACACAATCCACCATGAGGTACGAAGACTGCCATCATACTTTGTCTCCCTTCCCAGACACTTTAGTCTTTTATAGGCAGGATAATGATGAGTTTGGGTCCTCAAGGAAACGCTGTGGAATACTCACAGGGTAGTGGGATCTTACCTGAGGGGTGGACAATTGGTCCTCGGTGTCTCCAAATTCCATGTTTTCAGACTCACTCGTATTAGTTTTTTGTTTTGTTCCATTGCTCTTGCTGCTGTGTGAAAACACCTGACAGACACAATACAAGGAAGGGGGGTGTATTGTGGCCCACACTTTGAGGGTAGAGTCCATCGTGCCTGGCGGGAACGTGAGGTAGCTGGTCATGTTGCATTCCCAGGCAGGGAGCAGAGAGAGATGAACACTGGTGTTCAGGGGTCGTCCTCCTTTTTATTCCGTCCAGGACCCCAGTCCATGGAACAGCGTCACCCAATTCAGGGTGGGTCTTTCCTCCTCAGTTGCCTTTCTGGAAATATCTTTATAGACACACCCAGAGTTACATTTCCATGGTGATTCCAAGTGTACTCCGTTGACAATAAAGATGAACCACCACAAATGCTGAGTAAAATGTGACTCTGAACCCAATGCCTAGCAAGGACTTCATGGGTCATACAAAGACCTACACAGAGTAGGTGTTTTTGTTTTTGTTTTTGTTTTTTGTTTTTTGTTTTTTTATTCAACCGATGGGCACTCTTTTAACAGAGGCTGAGTAAGGGACACTCTTGCACCTCAGTGTCCTCTCCCATCCTCTGAACAAGCATCCTTTCTGCTGTCTAGACAGGGTCAGCTCTTTACATTTCTGTGTTCTTCCTGCTTAACTGGCTCCCAGCCAGGCACAGGGCCACACCCACCTTTGATACCCACAATCCGCAATCCAGAGGCAGAGGCAGATCACAAGAGCCAGGCTGGGATGCATGGGGTGACCTTGTCTCAAAATAGTAACGATAATTAATAATAAAAATCAACAAAAATTAAAAATTAATGATTACTAATTAATAAGATAAAATGCCCCACGGGCAGCACTCTAGTCCCATATATCAATGAGTCACAATATATGTTAAATAAAAGTCTTTAAATAGAAACCCATCTAAAGGAAGATTATGTTCTGATTGGTGGATGAGAACTGTGACCAGAGGTGGGTGGGAAGTATTCCCAGGGTTCCCCGGAAGCAAATGTTCTTCCTGTTCCTCTACAGCACGTGACTACCTGAATGATGAGACTTGACTGTCCCGGGCCTGTATCCAGATACTGACTCGTTCTAACACTATCCCTAGGAAATGTTGCACAGGCCTAATAGACTGACTGTTGCAAAGAAAAATAAAAAGCTCTGGAAACATTTTCAGGATCTTTATTTCATTTTTATAGGCACAGTCCCAGTTCTGCTTGACAAGTTCCGAATGTGATGGTCCACTTAGGGCCGGATGTTCAGTTGCAGAAACAGATGAAAGGCAGCTGTGCAGCGATACTACCTCGCTGTTCTTACAGCACATCCCACTGTGGATTTCCTAGGCGGCCGCCTACGCAGGAAGCCAGGGCAGAGTTGAGTGGACAGAGGTTCACGGAAGGGTCGTCAGCCCCACTCCAGTGGACTGCAGGGAGTTCACCAGGTCCTAACAGAGCGAAACTTGTCTTTGGCATTTAGCGTGGACTTTTTCTGTCTCTGTTGCGAAACCATCAGACTGGACTTGGGACCTAACACCACAGTGACGAGTTTCGATTCAACAGCAGCAGGCGCTGGAGGTGGGTGCCAGGCAAAGGCTCCTGCTGACTGAGTGGACGCAGCCGGGACACAGAGCCTGGGTGATGTGTAGACCTCAGACTTCTCTTGCTGTGAGGATTTGAAGTCAAAGGTTAGCTGTTCTCTCTTGGGTCCTACTGAGGCTTCAGTCACCTGAAATCTTTCCTCATGGCTATAGGCTATAGGCTATAACGACTTCTAGGAAGCCATTCCAAGCCACAATGTCAGTCCCTTTAACCTGGATTTTTCTTTTCAGTTCAGTTGAGGTAAATTTCTTTTCTTTGTGCTTAAATTTATGGGATAAATAACTGTTTTGTTCCCCAGGCGCTTAGTAAATGCCACATGTTCTGAAGGCCACATCCCAGACACTCCTCTCTTAGAGAAAAGAACTTCAAGGCCAGTCAGTGAGGCCTTCCTGGGGGGTGGAGGGGAGCTTGCTGCCTGCCTCCTTCAGGGCCTCCCAAGCATCCTTCACGTCCAGTTAGAGTGTTTGTGTGGCCATTCCCGGGAGGCATTCACAACTGGGGCCCAGACCCGTGTCACACGCCTTCCGGTTTCCTCCTTGGAGACACCCTTTCTCACACAGGGGTCAAGAGTGAGGGCCTCACAAGTGAGCGTTTGAGACGAGCCGTTAGAAATGTTTTCTTAGCAAGTCTTTTCTCTCCCCTGAGACTGAGAGAGTTTGGTCCCCCAGACCTTTCAATCCTTCAGCAGATGTCATAAACCACAGCTATGTTCCATATTAAAGGACACAGAAGTGACTAACCCTGGCCATTGGCCTCAGCTGGCCTGGGCAGTCTGCCAGGGCAGGGGAGGGGGGAGGAGAGGGGGAGGACTCTGCCTCCAGCCCCGAGAGCCTGTGAGAGCATAGAGGTCCTTCCTGGCTTGTATCCCCAACTAGTGCTCAGAGCAGGCAGAGGATCCAGGCACAGCCTTGTGCCGGACTTCAAAGCCAACCAGGGGAGGTACATGTAGAGTTCACACAGTCCGGTTTTTCTTCTTTCTTCAAGTTACTAATTGTTTCGAAAACATTTTCAACATATATTCAAGTGTGTGTGTGTGTGTGTGTGTGTGTGTGTGTGTGTGTGTGTGTGTAAGAGTCGGGGGGTTGGGACTTTGCAAGAAGGTATATGGATGAGGCTGGGTGCTCAGCTAAACACGTGGGGAGCTTCCTGTCACCTCCCAGCCAGACCCTCCCTGCAGCAGGCTCCAGGTCAGTGATGGACAGAGACGACAAAGAGCAAGGAAGGCCTGAGGAGAAACCACTCATCGAGTTCCAGGGCCTTCTCTCCGCGATCACCAGCCTTGCTGCACACTTGCTAATATTCCCAGTACAGCCCAGCTGTGCAGGGTTCGAGCCTCTCGGATCACACAGGGGGCCACAGGTGCAGCCAGATGGTACGGAATGGGCACAGACTGTGGTGGCGTCCCCAGCACTGAGAGGCTCCTCTCTGCTGCATCCTGCTCAGGCTTCTGCCACCTGAAGCTCTTTCTTCACGGCTTCTGCCTTTTGACTCTAAATTAGCAAGATTTGCATTCTTGCAAAATGCAAATGCTTTCGGGGCGAGAGAGTACTTTTATGTGTGGGGAGAGATGGCTCAGTAGTTGAGAACACTTGTTGTTCTTGCAGAGGACCCAGGGCATGGTCCCCAGCAGCCACATGGTGGCCCACAGCCATCCAGGTGCGCGCACGCACACACACACACACACACACACACACACACACACACACACACACACGGTGCACATAAAATAAATAAAATTTTAAACACATAGCAAGTGCTGCTTATGATTATGAATACAGAAAGCCCCAGATCCAAACACCAAATAGAAACATTTCACAAATCATTTAATTTTTTTTTTCATTTGATGAATTTTATTTTCTGGAATTTTTATATAAAATGAATCATGAGTGTTTTTAAAATATTTTAAACAAAACTTTGAGAGGTAATTTTACCCCTGGATACACATCTCTCCTCCCCATATACCGTACAGCAAGCACAACCATGATGGAGATGTGTGGTTGTCTTAGGGGGTCCTGTGTGCACACCATGTGTACATACGTGTACACACTATGTGTACATGAGTGTGCACATGGCTGCTTTAACAAAGACAGCACAGCTCTCCATGTACTGCTGTACAGCTTGCTTGTTTTCCATGGCCTGCATTAGAAATCTCTTTTCTGATAGAACAGTTCTTAGTCTGTCCATATTACCCGAGTTTCAAAAGTTAAATTTAATTAGCTAGTCAGGGTGGTGACTAGCCTGAAATTTCAATACTTGGGAGACATAAACAGGAGGATTGAGGCGAGTTTAAGGCCAGTTTAGGCTACATAGCAGAATGATGTCTCAAAACAAACCAAGAAACAGAGGCCAGCCAGGGGGCTAAGAAGGTAAAGAAGCTTGCTGCGTAAGCCTGGTGTCCTGAGTTCGATTCCTGGCACCCATATAATGGAGCTAGAAAAGAGCTTGTTGCATGAAATTGTCTTCTAGTCTCCACCCTCACACCATGGCACACATGCACACATTTACACACACACACACACACACACACACACACACACACACACACACACACGGAGGGGGGGGTGGAGAGGGAGGGAGAGAGAGAGAGAGAGAGAGAGAGAGAGAGAGAGAGAGAGAGAGAGAGAGAGAGAGAGAGAAAATACCTTTAATCCCAGCACTCAAGAGGCAGAAGCAGGCAGATCTGTGACTTTAAGGCCAACCTGATCAAGTTCCAGGCCAGCCAGAGCTATGTAGTGAGATCTTGTCTCAATAAAACAAAAACCCACCACCCAAACATTACCGTCTATCTTAAAAGCTGGCTCTTGGTTGTTTTTAGTGCTCCTGGCTTCTATTAAGCAGAAGAATTTATGGGTTTTTAAGGTAGTGTTGCCCATCATCTCCTCCTCCATTGGTGACAGACATGTCCTTTGGGGTGCTCTGTCTAGTGCAGTGGCTACTAGCCACCTGTGGCCACCAAGCACTGAACATGTGACAGGTGTGACTGGGGAACTGGATGCTCTGAATGCTTAGTTTACTTACTCTTACTTGATTTTGTTCGTCTTTTTAAGACAGAATCTCCTTGTGTAGCCCAAGCTGGTCTCAAACTCACCATCATCTCGTTTCAGCCTCCAGAGTGCTGGCACCACAGGAGGGCACCATGTCTGTCTTAACTTTAACTAATTCCGAGGCCAACTTCAGTAGTTACAGAGGGTTCCTGTCTTTTGTATTGGCGGATGTGTTTCTAGAAATTGTGGAATAGATCATCTATTACTAGAAGGGAGACAGAGACTTTGAAACCAGATTTTTGAACCCCATAATTCCTTCCATTTTCTGACCCATTACTTTGGACAAGCTACTCAAAGTTTCTAAGCCTCAGTTTGCTTATCTGGAAGGTGAGAATAATAACAGATATACTTATGGGAGTGTTCACAGGGTCAGTGAGTTAACATGTGTAAGTCAGTTGAGCTCAGACTTAAGTACTTAGCGGGTCTCTGTTAGAAAGTGATTTATTTGTAGTCTGGCATGGTGTTGGCACACATCTTTGAGTACAGCATTAGGGAGGCAGAGGCAGACAGATTTCTGAGATCGAGGCCAGCCTGGTCTACAGAGCAAACTCCAGGACAGCCAGGGCTACATAAGGAAATCCTGTCTCAAAAAAAACAAAAACAAAAACAAAAAACAAACAAAAAACAGAAAGAAGGCAAAAAGAGAAAGAAAAAAAAAGTAATTTGTTCTAAGACTAGGAATGGAGAGAAAGAAAGCCGGGTGCAGACAGGGGAGAGGCCGGGGGGTGAGGCGGGGTGGGGGGGGGTGTCAGCTGACTTGAACGGAAGGACACTGTTACATCAGCAAAGGTGGGTTCTGGGTGCTGACAAGAGCCCCTCCATCCTGCTTACTTACACCTCACTTTGGCCAATAGTTCCAAGGTAGGGAGAAGGAAGGGCAGGCCAGCGACGTCCCGCCTCTTCACTTTTCCCTCCCTGGAGGACACGGTCCCCTGAAGTCCAGGTCCAGGCTGATTCCCCTGCCTCGGGCCAGGCAGGACAAAGGCTTGCTTCAGGTCACCCCTCCAGTGCCTGCAGCAGGCATGGCAGGCATGGCGTCCCCAGCCGTCAGGGCCACCCCTGTGCTGAAGGGATTTGAAGGCTAATTCCAATAAGGCTGGCCCAGAATGGCAACCTCACACAGAAGCAGGAGCCCTCCTCCCGGGGAAACAGTCAATGCAGTGCAACCAACCCATGAAATGTAGGAAACCTTTTTCTCGGGGTTCTTTACCGATTTCCTGGTTCTATCAGACCACCCACCCACACTACACGGAGACCTGGCGCCTGGAGTACGTATGTTTCTCTGGCTCTTGTCATGGCCTATGACACCAGTTGGCCACATTTCATGACTCACTTCTTTCTAACCTTTGCCTGTGAGTGGTTCATAAAAGAATAAATGGCAGGCGGTTGAACGGACCCTTGAGAGTTTGTATTCTTCTTCTTTTTTAAGATTTATTTATTTGAATTATATGTATGAAGGTTGTTCCTGTATGTATGTATGTGCACTGCATGGGACCCTCAGAGGTCAGAAGAGGGAGCTCGTTCCCCCGGGACTGGAATGATTGTAAGCCACCATGTGGGTGCTGGGAAGCGAACCCTGGGTCCTCTGCAAGAACAGTAAGTCCTCATAGCGCAGAACCATCTTTCCAGCTTCAAACATCCATATTCTAACCGACATGTTCTCTAAGCCTATTAAGATGCTCTACATTTTTAAGCAGGATTGAATCATTTCTTTGTTTTGAAGTGCTGGGGACAGACGTCAAGCTCTCATTCATGCTAGGCAAGCACGTAACCACTGAGCTACGTGGCCTCAGACTATGATCAAGGATTTACAGTAGGAAAATGTGATCGTCTTAGGCTTAAACTGGCACAGATCAGGGAAAGTGCCCAGCAGTGCCTGCTGTCTTAGGGAAAGGCACTGACTCCAGCCCTGGCCATCAAGACAAGCCCCCGACTTCAATGCCAAGCTCTAGCATGAACCTTGACTTCCTTTTTATTTTCAAGGAATCAGAGAAAGGCCTACTTCGGGTTTCCAGGAACCTGGAAGCATGCATCCTGCCCACGGCCCGGGGCTCTCTCAGTAAGATGACCCCTTTCAGCCAATTGCAGTGGCGCAGCCAGGAGGCCACCAGACAGCCTATTTCCCAGCACTGCAAGATGCTGTTGCTCTTCCTGCAGCTTCCAGAAAGGCCTGCCCACAGAAAGGTCCCCAGCAGTCCTCTTCCTCAGTGCCAAACGCATCCCTCCCGGACCTAACGACAGTTCTGATCTCCTCTGCTGCCTTTGAGTGGGGATTTCCTTTCATGCCCCCCCCCCCCCCCCGCCCCATTCAGAGGCTTTTTGGACGCCTTCTGTCCTGGTGCAGTGAAGCAGGCTTGCCTCTTTCCCACCCAGTGTCCCAAAGGGAAATGACATTCACCAAGAATTTGGACAATTTTTTTTTTTTTTTTTTTTTTTTTGAAGGAGAAACGGTGTGAAAATTGCCCGGATCCTTGTTCCCTCAAAGCATCTCAGAAGCAAACTGCAGGAAGTGGTGGATTCCGACATAAAGGACATCGTTTGCCTGCCTTATTATCTCATTTTCCAGCAGGGCGGACAGGACAGCTGCCTGTTATTACCCAGCACACCAGGAAGTGATTTGCTGCCAAAGAGAAGAGAGGAGGGGAGGGATTAGCGTGCTCACGCCACACAGACGGACCTCTTGCACCTGGTAGGCACGCAGCTCCGGTCCTCGTCTTCATAGGGTCCGGATCTTAAATCCCATTTACAAAGAAACAAAAACAACCCCAAAAGGCGCCTTAATGTCATTGTAATTATGATAAGCATCAGCAACCATTTTTCGGTTTGGGGTCTCGATTAAATGGACGGGTGGTAGCCCTCCGTCTCATGGCGCTAATCTCTTACTTGGGTTCTGTGATGTGGGGAGTTTACCCTTCCAAGTTGCGGACCTAATGGGTTCTGCAAGATGAAAGATCAGTGACAGCTTAACCCTCCTCTGTCATCGTCGTAGCAATGGAGATCTCCCTGGAAGGTGGCCGAGCACCGTCTGAAGTGACATTTCAAAGAAAAGAAGTGATTTCCTTCCGTTTCTCAATGTCTAATGCACGGGGGAAGGGGCGGAGTCAGACATCAGGAGCTGACAGCCAGAGAAGGGTGACAGGAGACCTTACATGGCCCTCTTGTTCACAGCAAAAGTGACTTCAGTTCTCAGGCTGATCCCCCCGGAAGCCTGCACAAGAGGAAGAGAGTCTTGGATCCTTTAGCACCACTGATATGTTTTATGAAATAAATCTTTGAATTAAAAAAACAGAAAACCTTGGGGGCTGGAGATGTAGCTCTTTGGGTAGAGTGCTTGAAACCCTGGGGTTGACCCCCAGCACCACACAGAGCTGACCTGCTGAACCTTGCCTTTAGTACCAGCAGGAGGATCAGAAATTCAAGGTCATTTTTAGTGAGCCCCCACAACCATCAAAATAGGCCCGTTGATTGAAACAGAATTTAGATCCAGCCTTTTTATTAGTTGTCCTGTGGAAAACTTGATTGGTAACACAATTTCGTTTTTGAAAACCCAGCCAAGGGCACGGAGGGACCATGAAACATGGAGCACAGAGTTGCTCAGAGAATTTCAGAGGCCTCTAACGTCTAGAGTGGTGAAGGGATGCCCCAAGTTCATGAGGCCACATCTTAGGGGCGACTCAGGTGCCCTCTCTCCTTACCTACTGACTGAAACACTGAGGACTGAACCTAGGCTGTGAGGCTAGCCTAGATGCTCTCTGACTGCACCTTTAAAATTTGTATTTCCAGGAGGCAGGAGGGGGGTCTGTGGATAGCATGTGGAGTGAGTAGAAAATTGCTTAATAAAGAAAAATGGAAAAAAAAATTGTATTTCGAGGTAAGTTCTTGCTGAATTGTCCAGGCTGGCCTCCAATCTGCTGAGTAATCAAGACAAGTCTTGAACTGCCAATTCTCTTTGGTTCCCCAAGTAGCTAGGATTACAGGCATGCGACAGGGTAACCAGCTTTCAAGTGTTTCCAAACACCAAGGATGCTCACCTTTGTTTTTGTTTTTTAACATTCATTATTTATTTCGGGGGGGGGGGGAGGTCACAAGTCACAGCACAAATGATGGAGGTCAGAAGATAACTGGGTTATCCAGTTCTTCCTTCCATCATTTGGGTCTTGGGGATTGAACTCAGTTTAGAGGCAGGCACCTTGACCCACCGAGCCCTCAATTTTGAAATCTAAAGCCAGAAGTTACCAAATACCAGGTTACATCTAATGAGGTACTGCATTCCACTTCATCCGGACATTGATTATGTTTCAAGGAAGAGTTAATGTGCTTGATTATAGAAGGCACAGGGGGACCTTACTGGGGCATTTATATACACAGACCCTAGAGCCCTCCCACAATCTGAATTACACTTCTGGGTTACACCGGCACCTGGTTTAAGGGGGGTGATATAAACCATTGAATCCCTGGCAACCACCACTAACTGTCAATCATTTGCTCCACACGAGAGCCGCCCTACGACTAGCCACCATCCCACCCTGCCCACACATTCCACTCGGGCCCACCTCCATTCCCTCATCTCCCCAGTTCTTCCCACCCTCCTCCACTGTGGGCTCCCTTCCCTGGTTCCTGCCCCCTTCCCACAGGAAGTAACATCTTCTCTTGTACCTGGCTTCCTTCCGTTCTCGCTTCAGACCCTCCCAACCATCCTACTTACTCAGGGAAGTTACAGGCTAGGGAAAGCCCAAGCCTGCCTGTTTGTGGGTGCATGAAAACGCCTGGCAAAAAGTTCAACTTACTAACTGGTCCCTGAGTGTCTGATCACGAGCCCTTACGATGCTGCTTAGCAACCCATCTTGCCCCAAATACTTGGACGATAGATGGTTCAGGTTTTTATTTGTGTTTTTTAATACTTGCAGTTCTTACTGGCTGAGGATCCCTAATAAGAAAATCTAAAGTCTGAACTTCTCGTGTGGGTGAAAAGGTTTTGGGTTTCAGAATATTCTGGACTTTGGGTTTTCAGATCAGGGATGTTCCACTTGTATGCTTTTGTGCATTCCCTCTCCGATTACGCCGCAG
Organism: Peromyscus maniculatus bairdii; assembly: GCF_049852395.1. Lineage (NCBI taxonomy): Eukaryota > Metazoa > Chordata > Mammalia > Rodentia > Cricetidae > Peromyscus > Peromyscus maniculatus. Next base: position 70,272,312 of record NC_134861.1, read on the forward strand.
TAGTTCACACTGCCCTCTCTCTGCCTGGACTCCTAACACCCTCCCCTCCCCTTTCCTCTTAGCGCTTTGCTGCTTAGACCTCTGTTTCTGAGCCAGGAACTTCCACAGACCCCCACAGCTACATTCACCCGCTCACCACTCCCTTCACCCTCCCAGCCAGTCTGTGGTGGAGTGCTGTATGCACCCCCTCATTTACTCAAGCCCACCTCCCCCACAGCTTTCTCCCCTCTTCCTGCCCCGTCCATGACCACACACACACACACACACACACACACACACACACACACACACACACACACACACGACCAGACCCTTCACACACCTGGACCATCAGCAAACAGCCACTCCGTGCCCTTCAGATCTCCTCTTCCCGAAGTCTTTCCCATCTCACCCCAAGCTCTGCGGAGGGCCTCTGTCCCGCTGTTCCCCTTGCCTTGGCCATTCTAGACACCCACAGGGCGGTCAGTCCCTTCTTGAGTTTTGAATCTTCATCCGGCGTCGGCTTTAGGTCTACCTTACCCTACTGCGGCTGCTTCCAGCTCCTCACACCCTTCCACACTGCAACTCAAATCCTGCAGCACTTTTTTTTTTTTATGGCTTGTAAGTAATTAATTGTGCAGTTCTGGGGTTCAAACCCAGGGCTCTGCACATGCTAGGCAAGTGTTCCACCTTGAGCTACATGCCCAGCCCTGCTCCGCTGTGTTTAACACATAGAAGAACCTCTAACACAGCAAATGCTTACTTTCATTTTATATTTATTTATGTATTTATTTATGGGGCGGGGTGTTTCCAGACAGGGTTTCTCTGTGTAGCCCTTGGCTGTCCTGGAACTCACTCTGTAGCCCAGGCTGGTCTTGCACTTACAGAGATCAGCTTGCCTCTGCCTCAGGAATGCTAGGATTAAAGGCATGCGCCCCACCGCCCGGATCATTTATGTTTTGTTTTGTTTTTTTATTGGTGTTGTTTTCATTTGTCTGTTTCCACCTTATTTGCCCTCTTGCCCTCTCTTGAACGGTCACCACACAAGGACCTTTATCCTGCTCACCCTCAACGCCCAGAGACCAGTGCTTGCAACACAGTGAGCACTCGATTCAAGCTGCAAGACTGTGATATTTTACAAAACAAAACAAAAGCATGCACTGCATTTTATATTATCCTTATTTTACACAGGAAGAAACTGAGGCAGAGAGGAGTGTGACAACCATACCAGGAATCGAGTCACAAGCCACAGAGAGCCCTGCAAGCCGTCTTCCTGACTCCACAGGCTGCTAGCCCAACAGCCATCCCACAGCTTGTGGAAGGCTTCCCTGAGGTGCCGCTGTGTGGTTTGGAATAAGCGTGTTGAATTAGATCCACCATAACTAAGCCACCATTCAATGCCACGATGTCTTACCCTGTCCCCTTGGGAGACACGGCAGCATGGTAGTTTGGATCTAGGATCAAATGCTGCTCAATTTACTTACTCCACAGAATAATAGAGCCCAAACCCTGCCTGTTTGCAAAGGGGTGGCTTGTCGTTCATTTACCCACTCATTCACCCCTTGAGGGAGCACAGGCCACTGAGTCTATTCTGTGGGCTTCTGAAACGGATGCAGGCAAAACCAGAGTTCCTTTTAAATGAGCATGAAATAAAAAGATGGTCACATCATTTTTGGAACAAAACCTAGAGGTAGAAGATGATCTTTCCTTCCACTCCCTCAGCTTGCTGTCCCTGGGTCCCCATTCCCACAGAAGGAGGTGTGGGTTGCGGCTGCTAGCCTGCTAATTCCGAACACCCCTGCGCTGGAATTTGGAAGGAATGTGTGCAGTGCTCAACACAAAGCTCATTTGGCCTCAGGGACCATTTTAATTAAATTAATTATCTCTAGAAGAAACGCTTAAAGCTGTTTAGGCCTAAACAATAGGTACTTGTTCTCAGCTCTAATACGAGCCCGTGGTTCAGAGCATCCTTTTGGCGAGTTGAGGACAATATCTTACCAGATACTTAAAAAGGCATACACCCCACGCTCTGTCGTGCACAGACACATTTACAGATGGCTGACAGATGCCCGTGCACACCTACAAACACACTCTCCTTGGCCGTTCCTCCCAGCCTTCGCTGTTGGTCTGTCTTGCATTCTCAATAGTCCCCAGGACGATCTTCTGCTCTTTGGGAAGAAGAAAAAAAAAAAAAAAGGCGGAAGGGCAAATGCAGCATCCCTGAGGCACTGGGGAGCACCACCTCTGCAGCCGGTGCCCCTCCTGCCGCCTGCCCCGCTCACGCACCCTTCAAGGGCACCAGGCTGACCGTCAACTGGATCGAGGCAAAAGAAAGGAGTGGCTCGCTCCTGTCATTCTTGGGTCTTTTTTGCAATGGCAAAGCAAGGAATCGAAATAAACTAGCCTCCTTCATCGCACACCTCATTCCCTGGTCCTTGCAGCTGGAGACTGACTGTCCCTGGAAACAAGCCAGCAGAAGAGCCTCTTACCCCAGAGGCATTTTTCAGAGCCAGGCACTGTTGGGGAGAGTTGCTTTTGTGAGGTTTTTCTGTGGAAGTTTTCCTGAATCGAGACCTTGCTGTGTAACTCCATCCTCCTGCCTCAGCTCCCCAAATGGCTGAGATTACAGGCATGTCATTACAAGTCTGGCTTATGCTGTTTTTGTTGCTACAGAAGCTCACTCTTAAGCCCACACTGGACTGGAACTCATGATCTTCCTACCTCAGTCTCCCAAGTTTGGGAATGACAGAAAAAAAAGTAGCTGTCTGCATCGTGCTTTATTAAGTTCTCCTTGCAGGGAGAATGGAATACAGCAACGCTTCCTCCTGGGACCCTGCGTCTTTGATTTGGTAAACTGCATCCAAGTCCCTGGACTCCTTAGCAGAGTTGTGAATGGTCATGCTGGGCCGAGCTTTGGCCTCTGTTCTTTGGGTCTTTTCCTGAGTGACCAGAGAGCAGAGAAGCAGTGAAGAGTCGAAGAGTTGATTGATCCTGGCAGGATTGGGCTTGCCAAGATGAGTGCAATGCCAAGGGGTGGAGCTTTTCTAATCAGGTTTCCATAATAATACTGTGCACTTGGTGTTGGGGCGATGGCCAAAGGCCAGGCTGGCCCCTTCTAGCTTCTACTGTTCATAGTTATCACTCTACAAGTTGGATGTGGCCGGGCGGTGGTGGTGCACGTCTTTAATCCCAGAACTCGGGAGGCAGAGGCAGGCGGATCTCTGTGAGTTCAAGGCCAGCCTGGTCTACACAGCGAGATCCAGGACAGGCACCAAAACAACACAGAGAAATCCTGTCTTGAAACCGCGACTCCCCCCCCCCAAAGTCAGATGTAGTTGGCAGAATAGTAGTACCTCCAGGATGCTCTAACAAAAATGGTAAATAATAACAATGCTCAGAATTATTTTAATTTGCTTTCAATATATTCTAATTCATTAATAACAGACAGATGTGTGAGTCAAAACCCTGTCACAGGGACAGAATGCCTAACATGCACAACTGGAGAGGAAAGATTTATCTTGGTTCCGTCTCGAGGTTTTGATCCATCCTGGCAGGGAAGGCATGGTATAATCAACGGCCTTCTGATAGTGTGATAAAACACCATAACCAAAAGCCACATATGAGAGAAAACATTTATTTGGCCTTCCAGTTCCAGAGGGATAAAGAGTCCATCATGGTTGAAGGCATGGCAGCCAGGGCATCTGCTGAATGAATGGTGGTCACATCTGAGAGATCATATCTTCAAATGCAAACATAAAACAGAGAGAGAACCGGAAGTAGGGTGAGGCTATTTCCTCTCAAAGCCCACCCTCAGTGACACACTTTTACCAGCCCTCTCAACCTCCCCAAATCGTACCACCAATTGGGAACTGAGTATTTGAATACCTGAGCCTGTAGGGACCCTTCTCGTTCATACCACCCCAGGGAGGAACAGGAGACCAGCCAGGAAGCACTGGACCAAAGCAGAACCAAATCCAGCATGGCAGAGAACCGTGGAGCTTGTGGTATTGACATGCTTGGGCATGCACTCCTATGGCCTTGTAACAGCCCACGTGGCCTCTTCTTTTAGCTGGCTCCCCTCCTTGCCTGCAGCTGGACTTGACAGACAGTCCATGTACCTGGCATCTCTAACATCCTGGGGCCTCCATTCCTAGTTAGGCTTCACCCTCATAGCCTCACTGCTGTCTTGGGGGCTACCTGCAGAGTTTCTGACCCCATCACACATTACTTGGTTTTCAAGGCTTTCCTCTGGAATCTGGGTGGAGACCCCTATGACTCTGCAAGGCTTGCATTCTGTATACCTGCAACACTAGCATCATGTGGGTAATGCCCAAGTCTACCATCAGACTCAACACTATCCAGACTGTGGTCATATTTGATTTGTGCTCTAACAAATAAAGCTTGCCTGGGGATCTGAGGACAAAGCCAGCCACTACATTAAACATAGATGTCAGGCAGTGGTAGCACATGCTTTTAATCATAGCGTCCGGAAGGCAGAGATTCATCCGGATCTCTGTGAGTTCAAGGCCACACAAGGAACAGAGCCAGGTGTGGTGGCACACGCCTTTAATCCTAGCACTAGTTAACCATAGAGGTCTGGAGGTCTGTACAGACAGGAAGTGATAGAGCTGGGCAGAAAGAGGAAGTGATGTAGCTGGGTAGAGAGAAGTATATAGGCGTGAGTATACAGGAAGTAGCTCTCTCTTGGGCTGAGGATTTCCTAGTGGTAAGAACTTGTTCTGTCCCTCTGATCTTTCAGCTTTCACCCCAGTATCTGGCTCTGGGCTTTTTATTAATAAGATCATTTAGCAATTCACGTTACATCAGACTCTTGGGGTTCTTGCTGGTGGTGGTTAGTGGTGTTTTGCTGTTTTTGAGACACAGTCTTACCATGAAGCTTTGGCTGGCCTGGAACTCACTATGTAGACCAGGCTGACCCTGGAACTCATGGAGACCCATTTGCCTTTGCCTCCTGGATGCTGGAATCAAATGTGTGTGTACTGCCATGAGTAGCTTTCCAGACCCTCTTGAACACAGCTGCAGCAGCCTCTGGGAGCAGGAGAAGCTGAGCATGAGTCCCGTGGAAACGAATTTCTAGGCAGTCCTGTACAAACAGGCCACCTTGTAGGTCTTCTCTTCCCAAGGGCAAGCCTGTGACACACAGGGTCTGGCTAGCCCCTGAGATGCCTGTCATCTTTCTTACTGTCCAAATGCAAAGTGTTTCCCTTCTATTTAGTAGTGTTAATCTCTCCAGAAACCCTGCCTCCCTTAGCCCCAAATGGACCCTGGCATCGCTGAAAATCTACAAGTGTTTCAAACCTGTTTTGGTTTTAGTTCCTATTTTTGCACCTCAAACCTGGCCAAAAGCAACTAAAAATAACCACAGCACGGCTTAAATGCTGACTTGCTTTGAAATGCCCACCAGACTAACTGGCTCATCCCTGTAGACTCAAATGATCGTCTCACCTCTATGCAATCCTGCCTCCTGTCTTCTTTCTTTCTCTTTGAGGTATTAGAGGTTGAACCCAGGGCCTTGAGCAGTCTCAGCATATACTCGGCTGCTGAGCTACGCGCGCATCTTCTGCTTCCCCACTCTGGCCCGAGAAAAATGGGCCTTGTTTATCCCACAGCTCTGTGTGTTCATTACATCTTACCTCATACACATTCCTTATTCACTGTTCACTGGAAGAAGCTGTGAAGCCTGGCGTGGTGACGTAAGCTCATCGTCCCAGTGCTTGGGAGGCCAAGGCAGAAGGGCCTCCCAAACTACACAGTAAGTCTCAGAAAGCCAATAATAGTAACACCAGTAAGAGTCTCCAAACCTTGTCAGAGAGGGCTCAGGGTGCAGCTCAGCAGTGCTGGAGAACTCACTCGGCTCACAAGGCCCTACATTCAATCCCAGCACTACTTTTTAAAAGCCAATCCCTTCAGGGTGAAAGCAAGATGTTAATGCTTCACCATAGGCCAAAAGGAAAATATAAAGATAATGCCTTGCTATTAAAACCTCAGGTTGAGTATTTGATTTGACCCTCGATTTAAATGAATAAGTGTATTTCTCTCATGTGGCAAATAAAATGGGATATGTAGCACACATGGGACCTGAAGGGAGGCGAGATGAAGGTGGACCCACGGTGCAAATGTGGAACTCTGTTGTGGGATATTTGTACACTGTGTGAAGATACATTGCTGTGATTGGTTTAATAAAGAGCTGAACGGCCAATAGCTAGGCAGCGGGTATGGGTGGGACTTCTGGAGACAGAGAGGACTCTGGGAAGAAGAAGGGTGGAGTTGCCAGCCAGCCAGAGAGGAAACAGAAGGTACAAGATGTAAGAGAAGTAATGCCATGTGACAGAATGTAGATTAATATAAACGGGTTAATTTAAGTTATAAGAGCTAGTTGAGACAAACCTAAGGTAAAGGTCAAGCTTTTGTAATTAATAAGAAGCCCTTGTGTCATTATTTGGGGCTGGTAGTGGGAAAGAAAGTTGTCCAATATGGTGTCCAATGTGGAGACTCAAATATATATTGGCAGAGAGGTTACACCTTTGTTTCCACAGGAAACAAAAACTTATGGTTTTCTTCAAAATTATTGAAGATCAGATTTGATTAGGGGAGACCTCCTAAAATCCTGACAACAGACATGATAAAAAAAAAACCAAAAGAGACTACAGGACAGGTGATGAATATGCTGATCCCTCTACTATGGGAACGGCTCTGAGACTGGATGAGACATGATTAATCTTGTTGGCTACAGAATCCTCATGACTTATTATTACATGCCATCCTTTCATATGGCATGGGTAGAAGTTTGGTTATACAGTCCAAACAGACTTACAAAGTTGACAGATGCCTTTTACCCGATTAAACATAAAACAACAACAAAAAAATCATCTTTAACTGACTCATGCATACTTGTGTTAATGCAGATATATATATTACCTTTAAAAGTTTATGTGTTTTCAGGAGAGTGGGAGAAGACCAGACACCAATAAAAACAAGTAGCGCAGGTGATCCAGCCTCTCAATGCCTCTGTTGAAGTTTTCTCAAAATTCTACACCCAGAACAACTTCAAAGCTGCTAGCTGAGATGATACAGCCTCAGAGACTATTCAGCCAAGATTTCAGAGAAGCCCTACACTTTCCCATCACACAGAGATGGGAAATAAAAAAAAAAATACTGCTACTCTTCCAAGACTTGATCATTATCTGAATTTTCTCAGGGTCCCCTAAAGAGTGCATCTCCCCCAGAGAAAAGGAAGCAGTCTAGAGAATATGACACCCACATTCCCAAGAGGTGGGGTGGATGGTTTTTGATCATTTGGTGGGTTATGGATGCTTGTCATTGTTTAGGGGGGTTGGTTACAAGTTGTTATTGGTCATGGTCAGGACAAAAGCTGAACAAAAGAGATTAGATTAGATTCAGGGATCTCTTTTTGAAGGGAGAAAGGGGGATAAAAGGGTGGATTGTTGAGTCTACTTTTGAACAACTATTGACCTCATATATTTTACATTGATATGAATTTTTGTATATTGATACAAATTTAAGGTTATTTTTATTAGAACATACTCTATATATGTTTCTACTTTTGTTTAAGATATTTTTTGTATAGTGACATAAATTTAAGGTTATTTTTGTTGTACTGATATATGTTTCTATTCTTGTATAAGGTATTGTACCTATGCAGCTCATTTAAAAATGTAAAGTTCTAGTCCTTGTAAGCTATTTAGGATAATTAAGAAATACAGGTTAGTATTTAGTCATCTCTTATAATCAAACTTGTAGTCATGTTAGATATGTTTTCAAGGTTAAACAGAAATATATTTTAGATAGATAAATGGATTTCAAATACTTCACAGACCTACAGAATATGGCACTTAAAATATTTTAATAACATAAGGCTTTTTCATGACAGTGAGACACATCTGCTTGTGGCAGCACAAATTTACTCCATAAAAGGATGACAGACATCAAAAAAACCTCCATATGGAGTTTGCATTCAATGTGACAAAGGTAGCCATTTGGGCAAGAAACTGCCCTTGCCTCAACTGCTGACAGTATGCTGTCCAAACTGGACAAGCAGAACACAAAAGAAAGTGACTGCTGAACTTTGCCAAGAAAAGATAGAACAGTCCTTCAAAATTCCTGCTTTACAGAAAAGCCTGTCAGACATTCTAGGCCTGTAGGGTGAAGACAGATGCCCCAACACTACAGAGGAACCTTGGGTGACTGTCTAGGCAGCCAGCTGTTCCTGTCATTTCTGTAATTTTGGAAGTTGCTTGTTTGCACTTCCTGTTTATTCAGGTAATATATCCTTCATGGGTCTTCAATGGGATTGAAGATGAGATAGTTATAGTTACAATTTTTCTTGTTACAAACTTTAGAAAAGAAACTCACAAAAGAGGTATAAAATATGTAAGGTTGAGAGACATAAAAGCTTAAATCATTTATCTAAGAAAATGTTTTGAGGTCTAAAATGATAGTTTTAGGATGGTAATACAAGTTATGATAAATAGTTTAGGTATAAAACATTAAATTTATCAAAATAAGATAGATAATAGAGTATATTCTCTGAATTTGCCAAATACAAATGGACTGGACATTGTTAATGTAATTCTTATCTGACAATTGTTCTTATTGTACATAGTTTTATTATGTTAGAGTTAAAACCTTTCCTTTTTATTTAGACAAAAAGGGGGAAATGTGTGATATTTGTACACTGTGTGAGGACATATTGCTGTGATTGTTTTAATAAAGAACTGAATAGTCAGTAGCTAGGCAGGAGGTATAGGTGAGACTTCCAAGTAGAGAGAGGAAGGAGGAGATAATCAAGGCACAGAGGAGATGCCAACAAGACAAGGAGAGAGTCAGACATACAGAATGGAAGAAAGGTAAAAAGCCATATGGTAAAACATAGATGGATAGAAACGGGAAGTTGTAAGAGCTAGTTAGGAAGAAGCCTAAGCTATAGGCCGAGTTTTCATGATTACTAATAAGTCTCCATGTCATTATTTGGGAGCTGGCTGGAGGGACAGCGAGCAATTTGTTACAGCTCTCTGACAGGTGGCTTCAGACACCAGGCTCAAACTGTCCTGTGAGAAAAACACAGGAAACTCTATTTCTGAAATCTAAATGTTATTCTACAGGAAGATGCAACTAACTTCCTAGCTCTGAACCACACTCTTTCTTATTCAAAGCCAAGTCATCATGTGCCTTTATTCCTAAACCAGGTAAAAGATGCCAGTTTCTACATAGAAACCCACAGCACAAACAGCTTTAAACTGGCGTTCAAGAGTCCAGGTTTCTTTGAGGGCAGCTCCTTTACTCCAGGTCATTTCCCTATTTAACTAGTTAAAAACCACTGGATATCCCTTGTGACTTTGATACAAATTTTTTTTTTCAAGACAGGGTTTTTCTGTAGTTTTGGTGCCTGTCCTGGATCTCACTTTGTAGACCAGGCTGGCCTCGAACTCACAGAGACCCACCTGCCTCTGCCTCCTGAGTACTGGGATTAAAGGCGTGTGCCACCACCGCCCGGCTGACTTTGGGATGTAATTTTGATGAGAAATATGTCTTCGTGGACTTACTACAAAGTCGGTCAACAGGGCAAACAAAGGAAGTAAGCATGGAATGGTTCTTGTCACCTATTTGTGGGAAGGTGACATGCAAGAGTATAGAGAAATAGTGATGAAGACTGGCCAGACAACTTCTCAGCAACCGGCCATCCTGCAACCCCAGAATAACTTACAAAGAGATAAATGTTCATAAAGGTCTTCACAACACTGTGATTTTAAAGTATACTACTCAGCTACATTTGCGTTAACAAAAGCTACAGCAATTTCAGAAGGAACCTCAATTGAGAAAATGACCCCACCAGACTGTCGTGTAGGCAAAACTGTGGTGCACTGTCTTAGTTACTGATTGATGTGCTCCCCCCCCTCCCCCGCTTACTGGCTGGGGTGGTACTGGGTCCCATGAGTAAGAGGGCTGAACAAGCCATGGGGAGCAAACAAGGGAGCAGTACTTAGAAGGCTTCTGTGTCAGCTCCTGCCTCCAGGTTCCTGCTTTCTTTAGTTTCCTGTCTTGGCTTCCCTCCATCCACTGTGACCCTGAATGTGCAAAAGCCAATGAACCCTTCCTCCCTAAGCTGATTTTTTGTTCATGGTGTTTTACCACAGCAATATAAATTCAAGCTAAGACACACACACATACACACACATACACACACACACACAAAATGTTGAGGTTTGAGAGATGGTTCATGGTGTTAATGCATTTTTTTTAAACTGTTAAAATTTCAAATCATAAAAGAACATGTTTTGGTCAAAAGACACTGAGTTCATAAAAATACTATTTTAGCACTGTAACTTCATGTCACTGAATAGTTAACATATTTATATTTTACACAAAAGCTCTCAGAAAATATCTTATGCAGTCCTGGCCAATGGACATGTCATTGTTACTGGTGACAATCCCTCAAGGTGGGACCTTCTCTGTCATTTCTCAGGCACCTGTTTATCAATTACCCTTGAATGGCGCCCACTACACAACCAGTTCCCGATGGCTTTTGTTTGTTCTTCCAATGCCTGAGTCCCTTCCATTATTCAGCCTCCTCCAGCTCCACCAGGCATTCAGGAGCCGCATGTACTTTCACAGAACTTCCTTAAATGTAACTTGTTTCAAAGAATAAGCTGGAACAGAACAGTTCCACCATAATATCCAGTGAATATGAATTGTTAAATGCTACATACTTTGGTACTGCCACCGTTCCCAGGATATTTCATTTCTATCCACGTGATACAAAACTAGACGGTAAGTCTGTGGAGCGCGGCTCTACTGTTGGGCTGGGCAGCAACACTCACAACACCCTTCTTTATCACCAAGCCTTTGTTACATATGGGTGTTTCATGGGGGTTCATGTGTGCAGATCATTAGTGGGGTTCACTGGAATTAACATTTCAGTTAGTTTATACTTTAAAAATCAAATTCAATGGTAAAGAAACAAAGGACATAGTTTGCACCACATTACTCAGAGAACTCAATGAGCACACACACACACACACACACACAATATCTGTAGCTACCTTTATAATTTAAGATGTTAATGAAATGTTAATTTTTCACTACAAAATTCATGAATGTTCATCCTTCAGCTGCACTGTGGCCAACTTTGTAGGAGTCCTTAGTGATTTCTATTAGCCCCAAAGTCTCTCCCGGCACCTTTCGCTTGTCTCACTGACACCAAAGAAGACACGTTTGTAACCACCATGAGAATGGAAGCAATGAAACAATTCAATCTGGAAAACAACACACCCCTTGCACTTTTTAAAAGAATGAACTGGGTTTTTTTTTTGGGGGGGGGGGGTCCAAGCTATTCATGGTGAAGAGAAAGTGTTTAATCTGATGTGAAGTTGGCCTACCCAGCCATCTAGTCAGGCTGCAGAATGTTTAACTCTGGGTCTGGTAGGCTGCCAGCCATTCTAAATGTTTTCACACCGTGAGCAATAAGTAATTGAGTTGAGTCTCTAAGTCACAGCTGATAGGACTGTCGAGAGGGCTGATCTCACCACTCAGAGAGCTGAGCAAGCATCCTTCTGAGGGGAAAGCCACACTTTACCTCTTGATGCTCCTGGTATCCAACAGCCTTACAGTCAACTGTGGCGAGGCTTCCTTGTGAATGAAAGAACAAATTAATTAATTAATTACAGCTCAACAGGTAAAGTCCAGCCTGAGCCACCAGCCTGACAACCAGAGTTGTCCCAGATTCCTGGGACTCACATAGAGGATGGGGAAGAGGTCCTCTGGTTTCTGATCTTCACTGTCATGCTCTCTCTCTCTCTCTCTCTCTCTCTCTCTCTCTCTCTCTCTCTCTCTCTCTCTCTCTCTCACACACACACACACACACACACAGGCCAGAGAACAACTCTGGTGTCAGTTTCTTCCACCTTAACTTGTGGAGGTCAAATTCAGAATGCTAGGCTCTCCCAGCAAGTGCCTTCACCCAGCCAGCCATCTTATAGGTCCCAAACAAAAGACGTGGCTTCAAACTTGTAATCCTCCTGTCTCTGCCTCCTCAGCATAACCTACTACCACGTAGCAACTGGCAAGGCTTTAAGACGGTTTGTGTTTGTTTGTAGATTTTATGGTGGCTGGGCCTCTCACTTTTACCATAGAACAATTGTGGAGGCCACAGGACACCTTCGTGGAGTCAGTTCTCTCCCACTACCTTTATGGGGCTCTAGGGATCGACTCAGGCCACTAGGCCTGTGTGCCAAGCCACCTTTATCTGAAGAGCCATCTCACTGGCCCAAGGCTTTACACGAATTCCAAGAGATCACTTTCGTAATTTTTATCATCCTATTTGCAAAAGAGGAGATTCTACCTACAGTAGCACATATACCTCTAGCCCCATACGTGAAGTAGTCAGGTTCCTGGGTTTAGGCCCGGCACCACCGCTAACAACTGATGGCCTTTAGTGAGTTACCTTTCTGGGTCTAATGTTATAAAATTAGGTTAGAATCAGAGACAATTTTTTTTTTTTTTTTGGTTTTTCGAGACAGGGTTTCTCTGTGTAGCTTTGCGCCTTTCCTGGAACTCACTTGGTAGCCCAGGCTGGCCTCGAACTCACAGAGATCCGCCTGGCTCTGCCTCCCGAGTGCTGGGATTAAAGGCGTGCGCCACCACCGCCCGGCAGACACTTTTTTTTAATCATTCCTGAGAAAAATATACACTCTCTCCTCCCCACTCCTTAGTTTTCATGAGGTAGATGTGTACAAGCGTGAGTATTCAAGACCAAAATGAATGAATAAAAGCTTCCCAGGTGGGTAGGGTTTGTTTTTTTTTTCTTTCCCCCTTTGCCCTTTTTGGCTGAGATGACGCCTTGCTATGTAGCTCACGACAATGCCTGACGTTCCTCCTCGTTCAGCCTCCCAGCTATTAAAACTTACTACTGTGTGTGTCGCAAGTACAAGTGAGGAGAAGCCATGGTGCACTGGTGATGAGGACCTTCACGAGTTGGTCCTCTCCTACCTCTGTGCATCCTGTGAAGAGAATTCTGGGATGTCAGGCTTGGTGGCAGGGGCCTTTACTCACTGAGTCTTTTTAAAAATGAGGGTTATGACTAAAGACCCAATGTTGACAGAACTGGACAAGAAGATAACGCTTTCTCCATACATGCTTTCCCTGGAGCAATTTCAGGGTGCCACCTAATTATTACAAGTTCTGACTAAAGCCATTAGATGGTCCACCTCATCTTTGCCCCTTCTAAGAAATGCTACCTTTGGGATCCTGAGCATCCCACCAAGTCCTCTGTTAGGGTGGTGCTATTGGGAGGCAGCAGACACTTTGAAGCCGTGAGAGGGATTTTGAGTCACTGAGGGCATGCACTTAAGAGGGCCATGGGCTCTGTCTCTTCCTTTTTCTCCTCTTCTTTTCCAGACGTAAGTAAGCAGCTCTGCTCCACCATGTACTCTCCTCTCCACCAAGATGTGCTTTCTCACCACGGACACAAAGCAATGGAGTCAACCTACTGTACCCTGGCACTTCCCTACTCTGAGCCTAAATAATTCTTTTCTCTAAGAGTATCTGCTATAGGGATTCAAGGCTAAGACCGAGAAAAACCAAACACACAAACAGACAAACACCGGCAAGACAATCAAGGCAGAGTGGGTGATTTATTCTTACATTCTTTCAGAAAATTTTCACCCAACAGGGTTGGAAGGCTATACCTTGGTGGCAGAGTACTCGCCTAGTCAGCATGCCTGAGGGCCGAGGCTTGATCCCTCACGCTGCCTCCACCCAGACAAATTATCAGGAGTATGCTTCAAACAGAAAGACTGAAAAATTGGCTTTGCAGAGCTCAAGAACCTGGGAATAATGGCTGTTCAATTCTACATGTCACTGTGACATGGGTGGCTCTTTGTTTCATTTGTTGTGCTGAATAAACCATGCCACACACACCCTGGAGGTGTGTCTCCCTGTGCTTCCATATACTCTCCCAGTATAAGAATTTTAAAGTAAGAGTTTCAGTAATTTTTTAAAGTTCTTAACACACATAAAATATCTTATTGTTTCACCTATATTCTTACCTGTTTCCATCCTTAGAATTCTCAACTTTAGCTTTATTTTAAGATTGGGTCTCGAGCTAGGCTGACCCTGAACTTCTGATATTCCTGTCCCTATTTCCCAAGTGCTAGGATTGCAGGCGGGCCAATGTGCCTGTTTTATGAGAACTTTCATCTCTAAATAAGTGCTTCCTTTGTGACCAATTTTTAATTTTCTCAGACTGCTATAGCAATTTTTCATGATGTTTCCATTATGTTTTATTTAAGTCTCATGTATCCCAGGCTGGCCTTGAACTCATTATACAGTTGTAGATGACCTTGAACTTCTGATCCTCCTGCCTCTACCTCCCCAGTGCTGGGATTGTAAGCACCATTTACATGGTGCTGGTGATTGAACTAAGGGCTACCAAGTGAGCTACACAAAATTCTTCAAGTTACGTAGGTGTAGTTGACAACAGGACTTGTGACATGTGAACAGGGTTGGAACAAGGTGAGGATACTCACGCACTGCTTAAAGCAGCAGCTCAGGCTGGCGTCACTTGCTCAGAGCTCCTGGGCGTTGTAGTCAAGAAAGGGTTTGGGCAGCTGAGATGTGATACAAAGGAACAGAAGACTGAAACAAATGTGACCAGTTAAAATTTTTTTCCAAGGAGGTTTGAGTATGTCAGTCCTGAGAACAGGAATTGATTCACAGAGGACTTCATTAGCAACTGAAGGTCAAAAGGTGCATGAAGCCGGCCTGGCCTATGCCAAGCTCAGGATTCAAAGGACTGAGGACCATCTCTTGCCTGCTTTGGAAGCCTGGCTCACTTTTAAGTAGGCCTGCATTGGTGAGGTAGTCTATGGTGTGTCAGTCCCGGCTCCAGAAGTGGGTGGTCTTTGCAGAGGGAGGCGCTCGCTCACTCTACCTCTGGCCGGAGCCAGTTCCTGCAGCTGGCCCGCAGGCAGCCCACAGACCGTACTTGCACATTTCTTCATTTCTCACTTGAGTGCCCTTCTTTGGGTCCCTTTCAACTGCCCACTTTAGATCGGCTTCATTACACCACCGCTCCATTTGTCATGTAAATTGGGGGACTCGGGGAAGTTTTTCTTTTGGCCTTGTCTACGGAAGAATACCAAGAGGTATTCAAAACGTATTAACACAAATCAATGGCACCAATAAAAGCGAAATCTCCTTAGCAACATAGTCTTGATTGCAAAGGGGGAACGGAGAGCATTTAGTGGAACACTGGCCCACATGGAAGATGCATTTGTCTGGAAGAATCCAGCACAAAGCCTAAAAGAGAGATTTTGAAAAAATCCAAAATTAACTCACAGGGAACAGTTACTCTTTTTTTCAAAAGTCCACAATTGGCTACATTAAATCTATCGTGTGCTTTGGGCTCTGCAACATTGTATCTCAGAGCTTTGCAAACTGAAATTACAACACCCTGCATGCTTCACATGAGTTACAGGGTGTTTTTTGTTTGTTTTGTTTTTTGAGTTTTTTTTCCTCCGTTGATTTCTTTGGTAAAGCAAACAAAAAGTCTTAAGAAATATTCATCTCACACACAATGTGCAGAAAACTGAATGGCTATTTAACAATATCGAAGCCTGTAGGTACAAAAGGTTGCGCTATCTTTTAGGCTTCCTGCAATGGAGTCTAGATGCTAACGACCGCAGGCAGCCGCGAGCGGCATTCTGCAGCAGTCTGCACTGGCGAGAAGTGGGACACAGTGCTGAGAACGCTCTCCGCTTTGTTAGGACGACAGCGGTGAAAAGCATGGAAATTCAGAAAATAAGGTATCACCTCTCTAAAAAAAAATCTAAGACTCAAATGATTCAAAACACAAGTTCAAAAATAAAGCCTCTCTCTTCAAACATCTCATAGAGCAGCACCCTTCTGTATCTCGAGCAAAACAATTCAGGCAGTGGAGGTAAAAACATCTTCGCTTGCATGCTACAGGAAAATTCTTTCTTGTTTTTGTTTTTTGAGACAGGGTTTCTGTGTAGTTTTGTACTGGAACTTTTTTTGTAGACCAGGCTAGCCTCAAACTCAGAGACGGGCCTGCCTCTGCCTTCAGAGCTCTGGGACTAAAGGCGTGCACTACCACACCCGGGCAGAGAAGGTCTTAAAGTGAACTGAATCAGGTATTTTTGTCACAATGATACCTCTATGTGCCTTTCCCTATGTCAAGCACACAAATGTACACCTGAAAACAAGACTGACTTTCTGTAAGGCTGTTGAAAGACTAGACTGTAGAGGGGTGAAATTGTAATCAAGCTGTCAGACAGAGCTTGATTACAATTTATCTTGGGTTACCTGTATCATTAGCTGCTCGGTAGCCATTTCTTTCTTTTCTTTTCTTTTTTTTTTGGGGGGGGGGCGTATTTTTCGAGACAGGGTTTCTCTGTGTAGTTTTGGTGCCTGGCCTGGATCTCGCTCTGTAGACCAGGCTAGCCTCGAACTCACAGAGATCGGCCTGGCTCTACCTCCCGAGTGCGGGATTAAAGGCGTGCACCACCACCACCACCACCACCACCACCACCACCACTAACTACCACCACCACCAGGCTCAGTATCCATTTCTTTTTTTTTTTTTTTTTTTTTTTGGTTTTTCGAGACAGGGTTTCTCTGTGTAGCTTTGCGCCTTTCCTGGAGCTCACTTGGTAGCCCAGGCTGGCCTCGAACTCACAAAGATCCGCCTGCCTCTGCCTCCCGAGTGCTGGGATTAAAGGCGTGCGCCACCACCGCCCGGCCTCAGTATCCATTTCTTACACCCTTGTAACAGGTCAAGCCTTTCAATTGTATTAGGAGGCCACTGGCTTCCACCAACTAAAAGACGAAGAATGTCAACACACAGCATCTGAGACACATAGCTGACTGCTGTAACTCACCTACCTGGTATTTCCACCAAAGTGTTTGAAAAGTGCCTTGATTGGTGACTTTTTCTGTTACTATAAAAATACGATGGAACATCTGCCACACTGAAACATGGAATTTAGGATAATCTCAATCTGTGTTTCCAGGCCATGGTTGCTTCTATTTAGCTGCAGAATAAACTCTATGTTTCTTGAGGTGAAAGTTGTTTTTGCATTGACGTGTATATATCTATATGCATTTTCCATGTTAACAACCAGAATCTGGGTCAAATCAAATGGGACAAACCTCATGTGGCTAAGCCACTTGATACAATGCAACATACAGACACTGCTCAATGTGTATTTCCAGGGGTCAGAGCCAGAATGATTTCTGCCTTCACCTGAGAACTTGAGAGCCTGACAGAGTAATTGATGATCTTCGCTAACCCCGCATTCATTTCAGAATTTAAGGACAACCTTTGGAGCAAAGGAGTAAGATAGAAGTTACACTTTTTTTTTCCCCCACAGTATAAGCAAGGGCCTCAAGCATGCTAGGCAAGTGATCCACCACCAAGTGGAAAGTTCACAAATGCCTACTGCAAATTTTTCAAGTTTACCATGCCAAGTCCTAAATTCAAATTCTTAAGGATGTCAATTTAATTGTTTTATTCCCAGACATCTGTGAGAATGCTATCCACTCTAAGTGTGTGCATGGGTGTGCACGTCACTCAGTCATGACCACAGACCCTTCTCAGTCCGTGAGTTTCCTGTGATGTGATTTAGATGGCCTCAGTTTTACTTCACCCATTACGTTCTACAAAAACAAAATGGTATGCTTTAGTTTAATTTTGGCCACAGCATTATCGGTGGAAACCATGTTCTGCAATAGATGCTGCTAAAAAAAAAAAGTAAAAAATCAACTCTTAAACAGAGGGAATGATCTTATTTAGTGCCGTCTAGATTTTTTGTGGGGGTTATGAAAACTTAAGTCAGGGTCTCACTATGGAGCCTTGGCTGGCTAGAACTCATTCTGTAGACCAGGCTGGCCCCCGAATCAGAAACCTTGCTTCTGCCTGCTGAGCTATGGGATTAAAAGGCAGGGGCCAACACACCCAGCTTTCCTTCTAGACTTTCAGTTAATCGTGTGTGTGTCTAGAGAAAGGACCGGACCGTTTCCTAAGCAGGAAGCAGGAGGAAGCAAGCACGGCTCCGTCACCAGCACTCCTCCTCTCTCTTGTTCTCTGAGCCTGTCTGGCCTCTACATCTTGTCACAGCCTCCAGAGTGCGGGCACCCAGGTCTGCACCAGGCTCTGGGGGAAGGTATCTGCTGCTGAAGGTTGGTCGATGCTGTTTCTTTAAACCCAACAACAGAACAATTGATAGCTAATTCATCCAAAACGAAATGTTTGGTGTTCAGTTCACTAAAATACTTCTGAGATACAAAGCTAAGAAGGCAATATGTTATTTTTCAAAAACAGAAAAAACAGTCAATTCCCAATTCAAGAGTATCAAGTTTAGAAATGCAAGGGAGAACATGGGTTGATTGATGATCTCAGGTGTAACTAGGTTTTAAAAGATCACATTATTTTTTTTCATTATAGTCAACATTTTCCCAATCTTTAAACACACCAAGTACTTTAAGTACATATGGGGAATACCCCACCTCTAATTTTTCTAATTGTTTAACATTTTTAATTCTTCTCTCATGTACTACATTCTGAGCGTACTTCCCTTTTTTCTCAGTTCTTCTCCTAGTTCTCCATCCTCCAGGTCCCTCCCCCATACCTCCCCCCCCCACCCCCCGGAAAAGATCAAGCCTCCCGGGGACATTAACAAAACATGACACAAGATACAGTACGACCAGGCATAACCCTTCACATGAAGGCTGGGGAAGGCAACCCAGCAGGAGGAAAAGGGTTCCAAGAGCAGAAGAGTCAGGGACACCCCCAGTCCCACTTTCAGGAGTCCCACAGAACCCCAATAATCATAACATACATGTAAAGAACCTAGTACAGACCCATGCAGGCTCTGTGAACCCCCCCCCCCCCCCCCCGAAATGCCCATGGACCCTGGGCATTGGTTTGATTTGGTGGGCCATGCTCTCATGGAGTCTTCAACCCCTCTTGGTTCCCACAATTCCTCCTCCCCCACCTCTTCCTCAGACTTCCTAAGCTCCGAGGGAGGGATCTGGTGGACATCCATAACCTGGGACCTCTCTCTCTCTCTCCCTAATGTTTGGCTGACCCCACCTCTAATTTTAAACACAAAATTTAACAATAGCTCATTTATGCTGACATTCTACGTCTAAATAATTACCATTAAACATCTAGGTACATTGCTCTCACATAAAGCTTAATGAAAAGAAAAAATAAACAACAGCTAAACAAAGGTAACATCATGAGGTGGTCATATCGTAACATCTTCTTTTGATAATGAAAGCAAAATAATGAGGCCAAATAATCTGATGACATTATAAAACAACAGAAATGTCCTGAAATCAAGATGAGCATCTTGTGGCACCATAGCTAATGCCTGCAATCCTCAGTTGCACAAAAGGATTGAGGCCAGCCTGGACTAGATGACAGCCCATCTCAAAACAAAACAACAGGATGAACATCTTGAAATCTGTTTTCAGTACTATGAGAATGAAAACATTAGCCTGCTACAAGCCTGTAATCTCGGTACCTGTAAGCTAGGGAAGGGAACTGAGAATTGAAGGCCAGGCTAGTCCATCAGGAAACAAAACAGACCAGAACAAAACAAGGAGAAAGAAGTAACAACTTCAATGGTTTCTTTGAGGAATGAAGACAAAAGGCAATTGTGAACTATTCCCAGGTCTAGGTGGCAATACTGGACCACTGAGAGGAGAGCAGTGCTTGGGAAAGTAGTTCAGTGGCAGAGTGCTGCCCATCATCCACCAGGCCTTAGGTGACATACCCAGCACAAGGCTTGTCAGGACAGAGGGGCCCACAACCAGATGCTGGTGTAGTGCAAAGACGACTTTAAAAATACTTTACTTTTGATTCAGCACTAGTGTTCAAGAGCAAGTCAAAGCAAATCTGACAATGAGACGTCAGGCATGCAGCTACACTTCACATGGTAAACTGTGAAGCCAAACATCATGGAAATTCCAACAGTCTGACTATGTACAGAACGTGTAAAACTAGTGCACCTGAACTTACAAACACAGGTCCCAACTGCACATATCACCGGGGAGCACCTTCCCTCTCCACGGCAGTGGAAACTGTCCAAAGCCTGTACAGCTGGCTTGTGTCTACAAGGTAACAATCAGGAACACTCCATAAACACCGTGAAAACAACTATGGGGGAAGTGTCCTTCTTCCTAACTGAAAACTGTTCACTTACAAAACTATGCTAATAATTAGTGGAAATCATTGTTTACTATTATTCAAGGTTTTGTTAAATTTATTTTGTGGGTTTTACGACACAATTACATGGTTTCTATTCTGAATAAATAAAATCTAGTCGTTAAAGACTCTTGGTGTAGTATCTGCTGCTAATTTAGATAGATACAATGAACCCTTCGTGAGAAAAGGGCAACATTCACCTCAAAGCTGAAAATGCCACATCAGTTTTACCACTGCTACTGGACTCTAGAATAGCTATTCTAATCCAAACAGTCACAGTTGTGTGTAAAATGTAATAGTTTGCAAAATACATCGTCTGGGAAAAGTTTCTATATAGCAATAGTGACTACCTATAAAAAGCCAGTGATGTACAAAAAAAGATCACAGGTAATTTATTAGCTTATATACAAACCTATACATTGGATTTCCTGCTAATAATCTATTTTCTTGGCCAGTCTAAAAGCACTGATGGCTCATGACTTACAAACTTAAGATCAGAAAACAGGAGCTGAGGAACGACTTTTGTTTAAAATATTTCCTTGGACTGATGTTCATGTAACAAGGATGCCTCTGATAAATAATTTCCAGTACATAGACACTTAGATTTATTATTTAAGAAATAATAATACTGTAAGCCATTAATGAAAGCTCTAAATGCTTGAGGTATGATTGGTTTAGGATAATGCACATATCATGGATCTTGGCTCTTTTCTGTGTACATCTGAAGTGTGGAAGTACACATTTCTAGGGACTTTTTCAGTAGGGAACACATTTCTAATTACAGTTATAAAAGCTTTTCAAATCCTATAGTTAATATTAATTGTGAAAATATTCTTACAACAATATAATCTTGACCAACAACAGGAGACAAACGGCTCTTAACTAGGCCCAAGTCTCCTCTGCAGCCCACTGCAGAGGCATTCCACAGACCGACAGCTGTGTACACAGACACTGCAGCATAGCCTGCATGGTCATCATGGTTAGCTGCTCCTTCTGAAGCCTGGGGCCAATTCAGCACTGTGTGACTATACAATCAGTTCACACTGAAACCCAGCAACACTGGAGTTTGGGACAACATTGTTTTGAACTGCACTAATTATGGTGGTAGGACATACCTACCCTGGCCAGATAAAGGTTAAAGAAAAGTGGGAACCATTTAAATCCTTTGTACTCTGAGCACATCACAGAAATGTTTTCTATGGATTCAAGTTGTTAAGTTCTTGTGTGTGTGTGTGTGTGTGTGTGTGTGAGTGTGTGTGAGAGAGAGAGAGAGAGAGAGAGACAGAGACAGAGACAGAGAGACAGAGAGAGACAAAGAGACAGAGAGAGACAGAGACACACACATTGGGACACTATCTTAAACCCAAATTTTAAAGACAATTCCTAAAATCCCATATAGGATTTGAGATACTAGAATTTAGCTATTCAAATTTATATAGAAGCACAGTACTTTAGAGAAGTACAAAGAAACACCTTTTAGAAATACAGGTATATCAATTAACAAAATTGGTATTTAAAAGGTTTAATATGGGGTGTGGGGGGGGAAGGTAGTGGTACTAATTCTTAATACAAATTATTAAACATAGTTTATATAATTTCAAACGTTATTCACATTATTGCTCGATACCACAATTATATGGAACAAGTTCTTGACACACATTAAAACGTGTTTAATTTTAGGCTTATAAAAAAACAAAGTCTACACATAGGCCATTCAGAAAATCTATAGTGTGGGGAGATATGTACAACTAAACAGAAAAAATATATGTATGTCTATATTTAAAAGGAATAAGCTAAAAAAAAAAAGTAATAAGCTAATCTGATCTGAACTTAAATATCCAATTTTCAATCAAAAAAGTCTATAACTGGATTGAAAGTGAATGGGTAGATTGGAAATAGTATTAAACATACTCACCATTTCTTAGTGACTATCTACTCTATATAACAATATACTAGTGTTATATCAAATGATTTTTAATTCTAGAAGTTTGTTTTCTTTCCAAACTAGCGAGAAACATATCCATTCCCCAATTGTTAGATTGGAAACATTTGAATTTAGAAGGGGTAATTCTCTACTTCTGTATGTAAGATACGCTGAGCAGTGACCATAACTGGGTACAGATGCCTTTCTGCCTGTCGACTGGCACTGAGGACAGATGCTACTCTACAGTGAGCTCACTGAATCCTGGCAACTGCTGCTGCATGCACACCATTCGTGATGTGTCTATTCTAGGAAAACGACCTTTTGAAGACAGGGATTTTTCAAAACCATTACTAGTTCTTCATAAAGCTAAAGTGTATCTGCTGAGACGGAGCATCAGGAACTGTGTGAGAAAGGTCAGTGCAGGCCCAAAAGGCTACGTGAGAAAATGTACTGGCTTCAAATACTGCTGTACAAATCCTAACAGAAAGGGAAAAAAAAAAAAACAGTACAAGAGTATGTTAGAACAGACAACAAGTATGTTTTTCAATGTTAAGGAACTGACAAAGGACCGTGTGAACCTTGTTGACAAAATAACAAAGGCTGACCATTTTTATGCTAAGTTCAAATGTATTTTTTTTGAGAATACAAAAAGTAATCCTTGAAAATCAGAATACATAACAGAAAAGAGCACAATAACTTAAGTATTAAACATTTGTATGAAATAACTTGCAAAGTTTGACAAATATGCACACATAGAACATGCGGTTATTTAAAAACAAAACAAACAGAACCACCACCCGATTCTGTAGAACCAGCATCATGTCACCAGCAGGAGAGCACCAAGCAAGGCACCATTGGAAAGACAACACACTTGCAAAGTCTCTATAAATAAAGCAAATGCTAATCTGGTCGGAAAATCGGTGTCTTTGGTAAAAATTCTATGAGGATGACCTGTAAAAGGAGAAGAAAAGGGTTGTAAACAACTTAAAGCACATTTTTTCTTAACCTTAAAACATCAGTCATATTCTGTTGCTTAAAATTTGTTTAAAAAAGATGTAAGGCTGGGCTCACGCCTTTAATCCCAGCACTAGGGAGGCAGAGCCAGGCGGATCTCTGAGTTCGAGGCCAGCCTGGTCTACAGAACGAGTTCCAGGACAGTCAGGGGCTACACAGAGAAATCCCACCTTAGAAAACAAAACCAAAAAGATGTAAGAGTAGAAGAGGGATGTATTGGGAAGAGCAAGAAGGAAGAGGCTCAGTGAGAACAGGACACAGACAAGAGACTAGTGGAGGTGTGAGTACAAACAAAATACACTACATATGTATGAAAATGTCATAATGAAGCTCAGCAAGCATAATTAGTACATGCTAACATAACACAAAATTTTATTTTGAAAATCCACACACATTTCAAAACTTTAATTTTATCTTTTTAAAGACAGGTCTGACTATGTGACCCCGGTTGGCGTGGAACCCTTTATGTATACCAGGTTGGCCTTGAAATCATAGAAATCTGTGTCCCCGCTTCCCAAGTGCTAGGATTAAAGGCATGTGCCACCATGTTCACCCTAATTTTTAAAACAGACATTTATTTGATAACTTTGAACCTCAACACTAAGTTTTCTTTTTATTTCTGGACCTTTACCAAGTGTGAAATATCCTTCAATTCTATGAAAAATGAATAAAATAATAGAAGTCTGTTGTGGGTACACTGTGAAGATGTATTGCTGTGATTGGTGTAGTTAAAAGCTGAACAGCCGCCGGGCGGTGGTGGCGCACGCCTTTAATCCCAGCACTCGGGAGGCAGAGCCAGGCGGATCTCTGTGAGTTCGAGGCCAGCCTGGGCTACCAAGTGAGCTCCAGGAAAGGCGCAAAGCTACACAGAGAAACCCTGTCTCGAAAAACCAAAAAAAAAAAAAAAAAGCTGAACAGCCAATAGCAAGGCAGGAGAGAAAGGTAGGACTTCCAGGCAGAGAGAGAACACCAGGAAGAAGGCAGAGGAAGAAGGTGGAGTCACCAGCCAGACAGAAAGGAAACAGGATGGGAATACAGAATAAAGGTAACCAAGTCACATTTAAAAAAAAAAAAAAGTAGACTAAAAGATAGGGGGGTTATAAGAACTAGTTAAGAACAAGCCTAAGATAAGGCTCAGCTTTCATATTGAATAAGTCTCCATGTCTTTTTTTGTGAGTTGCTCCCTTCCCCTGCCCCAAAAGAAAATCCATCTACAGAAGTGCAAGAAGGTAATGAGAGGTCAGTAACATAGGTGTTCCACTTGATATACTGAAGTAGCATGTGTACACATGCATGCCTCAAAGAATGAGAAATACTGAGAACTGAACACAAGGGCTTTCAGTGGGCTCTATTTAAGCCCAACAACCTAAGCAAAGTCTTATTGTCCTCACTGACAGACAAGGAAACTAATGCTCTAGACCAGACAGGTGTGTTCTTCAAAATATTATTGTGCACCTTAATAAATTTATCTGGGATCAGAGAACAGAACAGCCACTAGACAGACCAGGAAATGGTGGCACTCACACCTTTAATCCTAGCATTCCAGAGGTAGAGATCCGTTTGGATCTCTGTGAGTTCAAGGCCACACTGGAAACAGCCAGGCGTGGTAACAAGTGCCTTTAATCCTAGGAAGTAATAGCAGAAAGCAGAAAGGCATAGAAGGTGTGAGGACCAAGAACTAGAGCCTGGTTAAGCTTTTAGGCTTTTTGAGCAGCAGTTCAGCTGAGATTCATCCTGGATGAGGACTCAGAGGCTTCCAGTCTGAGGAAACAGGATCAGCTGAGGAACTGGCGAGGTGAGGAAGCTGTGGCTTGTTCTGCTTCTCTGATCTTCCAGCGTTCATCCCAATACCTGGCCTTGGTTTTGTTTTTGTTAATAAGACCTAACAATTCGTGCTACAGACAGGCACAATGATTTTGCAGAGAGGGACTTGCCTCCAAGTCTGATGACCTGAGTTTAGGCCCAGGAACTTAGATGGAGAAAGGAGAGAACTCCTCTAGGGTATTCTCTGACCTCTACACGTGTGGGGCATGTGCCCTCCACCCCACACACACATACAGATACAAAGTAAGTAAATGTAAATAAAGTAGAAGAAAATGAATTATCTCATAACCTGTAAAATCAAGAACTATAAAGGCAGAAAAAGCAGACTGTGTAGGAGGCTTAAGAGATAGCTCAGAAGTTAACACTTGCTACTCTTCTAGAGGATGCAAGTTCAGATCCTAGCACCTACGTCAGGTAGCTCACAACTACCTTTTAACTCCAGCTGAGAGATCCAATACCCTCATCTGTCGTAGACACCTACACCTACATTCTCACACACACACACACACACACACACACACACACACACACACACACACACACACACACACGTAACAGAAAGTATTTTTTTAAAAGAGAAAGAAGCTGGATGTGGCACAAATCCCAGAATTTGGGAGGCAGAGGCAGGCATATCTCTAAGTTTGAGCACAGTAAAGTCAATATAACCAGTTCTAGGACAGTTGGGGCTACATAGTGACTATCTCAAAAGAACAAAAGATAACAGTAACAAAAAAAAAAACTAAATTCCAAAGCTTTGCCTTTTCTACCATAGTTTATATAGTTAATCACTATTTTTATTAGTATTTCTTCTCTTTAATCAACCTAATCCCATAGTCTTCTCTATGTCCCCGAGTTGCTTACAGTTTACCACAGCAGGACAGATGAGCTCTGCATGAGTACTCCCTTCTTCCTCCTTCTGTAATTCTGAAGACAGGGTTTTCGGGATCAACTGGAATTCATGATATAATTCAGGCTGGCCTTGAACTCTCACCAATCCCCACAAGTGCTGGGGTGATAGTCAGGAGCACCCTCCCCAGCTCACATGCATGCACTCGCTCTCTCCCAGGAATTATGCTCATTCTCTCTCTGCCTCTTCCCCAGCCAGACTTCTTCTTAGTTCTGGGTACTGATTTCTTAGGAATGTCTGCTCTCAAATAGCAGTCCTCTAGAGACCCTAGCCTCTAGAAAGGTGCAATCACAGGTGTGTACCTGTAACCCAACTATTTCTTTTTCCCAAGCCCTTCTCTTAGCAAAACTAGTTAAAATTGTTCCAAAGGCACTTTTAGTAGTAAACCAAAGGAAACTGAAAATATTGTAACATAAATATCCAAGCTGACTACAGCTAATTTTTATTCTGAACTTGAACTATACTGTTATATTAAATCTTCCCATGTTCCAATTCTAGATAGAATAGATACAGGTCAAAAAACTGTTTGAGGAAGCTGGAGAGATGGCTCGGAAAAGGATTCATATGTTCAGTTCCCTGCACTACCACGCAGCTCACAATCATGTCTAACTCTAGTTCCTGGGGTTCCAATTCCCTGTTCTGTATTCTCTGGGTACCAGACAGAGACTTGGTGCAGACATACATGAAGACAAAATACTGATACACATAAAATAAAAACAAAATCTTTAAAAAATTATGTGAACAATAAAAAAGTCAAACTTTATAAAAATCTTTGACAAATAGATACAGTAAAGCATTTTTTTTTTTTTTTTTTTTTTTTTGAGACAGGGTTTCTCTGTAGCTTTGGAGCCTGTCCTGGAACTCACTCACTTTGTAGATCAGGCTGGCCTCAAACTCACAGAGATCTCTACCTGTCTCTGTCTCCCAAGTGCTGGGATCAAAGGCATGTGCCACCACTGCCCGGCCAGTAAAGCATTTTTATTGTTAAAAAATTATTTGATGTGAATCATTTCTAAAGTTGGGACCTCGTTGTTCTCAGAAACTGTGTCTTGACATAGGAGGCTCTGACCGTGTACTTGATTTACCATCCGGGCCAGGGAACTTTCAGTTTCATCTTGAGTTCTATGGCTTTTTGATTTCCTCAATAAAGAAAGTACTTCCCTTCTTGGTTCACAAACACTCCTTTCCCTTTCTAGTTACCCTCAGGAAGCCTTAGGGGTCACCCATGCCACTGTCCTGCCCTGTTACTTACATACACGGCATCCATTCACTAGCTTCCTAGAATATTCACTAGCTTCGCACTGAGGAGAAGTACTTGTGGAGTGCTCGGCCCTAGTCAAAGTATCTCTATTGCTCCTGCCAGGACAAAGGCTCGGATGACATTTAGGAAGAGGGGGAGGAAAGAACCTAAGGAAAAGAGCCCAGGAAACTGTCTGCTGGACATGGCATGCTCACTGCACATGAACTCATAGCAGCTGTAGCTACCTGCACGAGATTTTGCAGGTCAAGATTCTAGGGTAGAGGCAGGAAAGACTCATGCAACCTCACCCCTTAACTGAGAAGCAATTGGCAATTCCTAGCTGCTGGGAGAGGGATAGTCATGTTCCTTCAGGGGTGTAGGCACTGGTCAGTTGCCCGTGACCCAGTAAATAATCCTGTACCAATGCACATGCCAGCAACCCTAATTGAACTCAGCAGGTTACTTTAACAAAGACAGAGAGAAGCATGGAGTGTAGGAGGGCTGTGTTGGGAAGAAGGGCTCCAGAGGAAGTGAGGAGGAGGAGAAACTAAGATATTGAGGAAGGAGGGGTGAACAAAATACATTCAACATGGTTGAAATTGTCCAAGTATAAATAAAATGTATGTTTAAAAAAAATGTGGGGCTGGAAAGATAGCTTAGTGGTTAGGAGCACTGGCTGCTTTTGCAGAGGACCTGGATTCACTTCCCAGCAACCACACAGCGGCTCACAACTTCAATTCCAGGGGATCCAACGCCCTCTTCTGGCCTTCAAGGGCACCAGGCACAAACATGGTGCATAGACATACATGTAGGCAAACATTCATTTATATATAAAATAAACATAAATACATCTTTTCAAAAAGTACTTTTTTTTCTCCACCCAGCTCCTTTATTTGTGCTCCATTTTCCTCTTTCTCATGTTCCTCATCTATAAATAAATGGTTGGACTACATGAAAAGGTTCTTTGTAGCTCTAAAAGTTCACGATTAAATATTCAAATGACTTACAAGTTCACATTGAATAAATATTTCAGTATTCAAACACATCTTCCACTGTAGTGTTTTTAAATTTCAGGCCCCAGGGGTGAGTACACTATTTTACAATGTATATGCAAAGTGTAAAACAGTGGCTATTTTTGGCTGGCTGGCTGGGTGGTGGTGGTGGTGGTGGTGGTGGTGGTGGTGGTGGTGGTGGTGGAGGAGGAGGAGGAGGAGGAGGAGGAGGAGGAGGAGGAGGAGGAGGAGGAGGAGGAGGAGGAGGAGGAGGTGGTGGTGGTGGTGGTGGTGGTGGTGGTGGTGGTGGTGGTGGTGGTGGTGGTGGTGGTGCACACCTTTAATCCCAGCACTCGGGAGGCAGAGCCAGAGAATCTCTGTGAGTTTGAGGCCAGCCTGGTCTACAGAGTGAGATCCAGGATGGGCACCAAAGCTACACAGAAAAACCCTGTCTCGGAAAACCAAAAAAAAAAAAAAAAAAAGTGGCTATTTTTTATTTTTATTACTTTATGCACATTTATGTTTTGCTGAATGGAAATATGGTATATACATGTACCATTCGTGTGTGTATATAAATATGCACCATGTGTATGCCTGGTGCCTCAGAGGTTAGAGGGGCATGTCAAATCCTCTGGGAGAGGAGTTCCAGACAGTTATGAGCAGACATGGAGGAGCTAAGAATTAACCTGTATCCTCTGCAAGTATAACAAGCACTCCTAACTGAGGAGCCAACTCTGCAGTCCACGATGACTACTGTTAACTCTGAATCTGCCTTAGTTTTGAGGACAGTGCCCTGACTGTGAACGTTTTCCTTCACAAACCCCACACGTACTTCATTCCCGAGTGACAAACAACAAAACAAATAGTTTTGCATGGTTATTTATTTTCTAGATTATTTCTAACAGTCAAAACATAATTAAGGGGAAGTACTTCACTTTAACAATCAGAGGTTGTATAAATTATAGGCAAAGGCATATATAAATGCACAGCAGAAAGGCTCAAGTTCATTAAATAAGGAGACTTTTTCTTCTTACTAGACTATGTGTGATTATGATGCTCAAATGCTTTTCAAGGGGTTCTGAAGCTTTGTTTACTCCTATTTTGAACTACCACAAATAGACATACTCTAAGAATATCTATGGTGGCGCACGCCTTTAATCCCAACACTTGGGAGGCATAGGCAGGCACATCTCAGTGAGTTCGAGGCCAGCCTGGTCTACAAATCGAGTTCCAGGACAGCCAGGACTGTTACACAGAGAAACTCTATCTCAAAAACAAAACAAAAACAAACAAACAAAGAATATCTAAAAATCACTTTAAAAGTAATTTTAAAAGTACTTTTTGTATACCTTCTATGATAATGTGAAATAAAATTCATTTAAAAGTACTTAACTATGTAAAAACTCAAGGGACATTAAAATTTTTCATGAAGTATACAGTTTAGAATGTTTTAAAAAACTATTAATTTAATTGTAATGAAAGAATTTCTTAAAGATAAGAGAAAATAAGGTTCATACGCCGTATGAATGAATGCTCTTCATAGAGCTCCACTTGGAAATCACATAATCTAGATTTTTCTTTTCTCAATGCAGGAAATCCAACTCCTTGTGTGGCAGGCACATGCTCTACCATTGGGCTATTTCCAGTTTGTTATTAACTTTCATTTTTTTCCTTCCCAAAGTAAATTCACAAACATGTAAAAAGTAATTAAAGCTTCAGGTTTAAGCTTGGTGTTCGGGTTTGTAAATGTCTAACAGCAGTGAGTGTTTCCTGAAGCCCTTGAACTGCCCCCAACGGGTAACAGAACTCTTCCTATCCACAGTGAGATGGCTAGTACCTATCCTGGCCAACCTCACACGGTCGGTCGGTCGGTCACTCAAGTGTCCCTTTTCATGGTTGCAAAGAAGCAACATAGTCCCTTCTCACCCTCAAAATGTTTGTGAACAGAGACAGTCTGGGGGTTGGGAAAAGAACCTGTAAATTATCTTCACTGCTCAAGAAGAGCAAGGAGATGTGGCTGTCTGATAACAGAGAACTGGGAAGTGGTTTTTAACCAATCTTCTATACATATACACAATGAGGATCATAAAGAACAGTGAAAATTCCTCAGAAATGTAACACCAGGTCCTTCACAAAGACTGGTTTTAGTTTCAACAATTACTTCCTTTCTTAAATCTTTTTCTTTTAATCTAATAACTTTTCCAGGTTTTGAAGTAAAACATTCAAACTCAAGAAGAATTAATAAATTCAAAACTTCTTATTCTGAACTTTTCAAACAGAGAGCAATTATTCAAATAAATCAAGAGCATCAATAAACTAAATTTCTAAAATGATTGTGTGTGGACACATTTACGTAAGTGTATGTAAACTTAGCCATGTTTTAAAGGACAAAGCAGGTTGGCCAACATCTGTTTACATTTAAGGTAACTGTACAAAGCAATGTTCTAGCAACACTTTGGAACCCTCTAAAGCCATGAGGTACATAGGCAGCCGAAGTCCATAAAGGCTTCTCAGGCTCCAACGGCTTGGCTGAAAGGTTCTCTTCCATACTTGGAAACCTGATTAGCATTATATAAAAACGCCATATCTGACGTGCTGCGTAACCAAGGTTGTGGTTATTCTTTATACAGCATCTAAAATTTCACACTCCATCAACACATGTTCAGGCCATTTTATCTTGGCAATTAATTTATTATTTTTCAGAACACAGTGAAGCCTTGTTTTCAAGTCATTCATAACTTTATAAATCAGTCTTGCACATGAAACCCAGGCATCTGTGAACCGTAGAAAATCCTTGCACTCAGGAGATTAAGCTCCTGACACCTTTGCTGATTAATAATCATGGAAAGAATAAGATCAGAAACAAAATAAATGATCATTTAATAGAGAAACTCACAAAACAGCCCTTTAACTTACATATTCCATCATGTTGTTCGTTTCACATTTCCTTTTGCTCAGTCTCCAGTGCAAGCACAGCTAGACACGAAGGAGGGGAAAAGAAGAGAGATGAGCTTCGTTGTCCTGGGCACCAGGCTCACCCATTCGTCCCCCCTTCACATTTGCAGTCCAACAAAGCATCTGTTTCCATACTGTGCAGTTCAGCCCCCAGCAGTCCGGAGCTGCTCCCCAGCACTCACCTTGTGGTATAACCTATTGTTTTCCCATTCTAATAACTTCTCAATCGATCTTCGTGTCTGGAAGAAAAATGAGGGGAAAGTTTACTCTTGACTGGTTTTAGAAAAGCTGTTTTGCAGCTGCTTTTTGTGTGAAAAGGGAAGAAGTATAAAACGATGACAAGCAAGAGTGGTCTGTACTCTCCATGTTCAGCACTAAGGAGCAACCTCATCAGAGACAGTAGTTTGTAAAGAAACATCAATTTTCTTTGAAATATATATGCTTAATTTTTAAAGTATTTTGAACTTACTAGTCTCTGATTTAAAACTATTAGTCTAAAAAGCAAATGTCATTTCATTTACTTAATTTAAACTTAAATCCCCACTTCTTTAGGAAACATTTTGCAGTATTTAAATAGTAATGAAGATTCCTTAATCTCTATTTTAAAAACAGTATTAATTCAAATATTAGTTAGCAAAATACAAACAGCCTTTAGGGTATATCTAAAAAAACTACTAATTGAAGGTTAATAAAGGGGGGAAATAAGTTATAAATCAAACTAATTTGAGGACTGTATGAGAAAATTCAGTTTGATGGTTACTGTAGTTTTCGAACAGAGCCCATTTTTATTTAAGGCAACATGAAAGTGGTATCTGAGAGTCAAAATCGATTCTTAATGCAGGGCACCGACCGGCTCAGGGCCCCCTCAGCTGCTGCGACGCAGACATGCAGCATGGGCCACTTCTCCCTTGGGAGTGTGGATGAGGCAGCTACTGCGTGGAGCCAGGTGTCAGGAGGAGACTACCACTGCAGGTGCAGAAGTGACAGTACTGCTTGCTACGCGACCGACTGCAACCTGATGCGGCAGTAGCAGCTCTCTTGGGAAGGAAGAAGGCGGCTGCCGATACTAACTGTGGCACAACTGTAAATAAGTACTGATCATCACATCAAAACTTGCATGCCAACCGAGACTGGGTGAGGGGAAAAGCTGGTAGGACAAGCTGGTCTGGAAGTCTGTTACATAAAAAAACGTTAGGATTTATTGAAAGTATCTACTGTAACCCGGTGTTACATTTCAGCAGGCTGAATTGCTATAAAGACACTCAGGTCACATAGGTGCCAATTATAATTCATAGCTAGCAACAAATGACCACGAGTGCTTATATTTTCCAATTTTATGTTATAAAAATCAGAAAATCAACTATTTTCTGGCAATAATATGTCAATGACTAATTTATTACAATTTTTGAACAGTCTTTTTGGCAAGAATTTTAAAGAAAAAGTGCCCTTGTTAGCGATGATCAGCAGCCCTCACTTGTTTCTTTGTAAGATAGCCTTTTAGAGGCAGCTCTCCTTTTAAATGAAAATAGGGCAGCAGTTATGGTCACACTTTTTGTTAATTTAGTTGCCAGTCAGCCCCAAATCAAAAGAAAATAAGGCTGCAGAGTGTAATTAACATTCAGTTCAGTCGTTTGGTCCCTTGTCTAGCCCCCAAGCTTTGTTAAAATTGCCATCTGAATGCTGAAGGCTGTAGGGAAATCGATTTGATTCTAATCGCACCATGAAAAGAACATGATCTAACTGCTTTCAGCCCTCCGTAAATCTGTACTAGGTCTTTAGCACAATGCAACTTCCAATTTAAAAAGCACTGAATGTCTCGTCAATGACTTTGTGAAGAAAAAAGAACAAGGAGCAGACATAAAAATTCCAATAGTTGTTTAAGCATTAGAGTTCATTTGCATCACAGCGAACCTGAAAAGGGCTGACCTCTCAAACCGCCTCTCAGGTCTATGAAGTTGTAGCCTTGACAAGCTCACATTGACAGAGCTCATTGACTCTGAAAGGCTACTCTATCAATGGTGAAAAATGGCAATAGGTTCTACTCTGAGCAGGCATCTGCCTGCCCACCCGCTGCTAAACCAATGGTAAAACCGTTTCAAAACCTGAATCCACCTTGTAATCTTCCTTTCTAGGACCTTTTAATAATAGATTAAGATTACTATACAATTTGAGGTTTTACTTGTACTGATGGTTTAAAAGAAGATGGGGAAAATTAAAGAACCAGGGTAGGGAGAAGTAGCTTTTGAAGTCTGTTGTTTTATATTAAAATGATATAAAAGTAGTTCCTAAAAACTTAACAGTACATTCTGCAAATATTTATTATTCAAAGAAAAGAGTGGTTTTTACCATATCAAGTTACCAGAATGTATAAGCCATGCTATCTACAGTGAGAACAGCGCATTTTCATACATACGTGTATATATACACATGCACACATACACATGGCATTTACCTACTTAAAAATATTTACTTTTACTTAAATCAAATACCAACATTTGTGTAAAAGATAATTACAAAGTATGAACCTAAAATTCTAAAATACTTAAGTAGGAACTTCTAATTTATTCTTTGCTTCTAATTAGGAGCTCAATGATAGTGTTGGATATAATTGTATCCCATAATATTAAGAATTCTAAAGCAAACAAAGTTTGCTATGCCATATTCTGTATAATCATCTGAATATTCACTATTTCTCCACGGTTGAAGGCTGAAGTAAAGCTGTGAATCAGCACCATCTAATCTTGCTAGAAGACGTCTCTCCTGCTTGACAGGTGAAAAAAAGGCACTTGCACGTGCAGCCTAATTAATCACTGCACTTGACATCTCAATGATTTACAGCGAGGAGCAGGTGAGAACACACAAAACCAGAAAGAACCCTTGATTTGAGGAGAACATTTCTAGCACACTAAGGTGACAAGTAAGTGATTCCGGCAATGATTCTAAAAAAGAAAAAAGAAAAAGAAAAGTAAAGAAAGAAACTGTGCCACAAATTATTTGTTAGTAACAACAAAAGATCAAATTAAATGGAAGAAAAAAGGCTTAACCATGGAGAATGTTCAATACTATGCAATTATTTTTAGTTCACAAAATCAAAATATATTTTCAAGATAAAGTACAATACCAATTTGGCAGATAGTGGGGGAAATATGACATTCCAGCATTATAAAAGCTATTTCAAAGCTTTTAAACTTCAGTGAGAACAAAGCACATTTTAATTACAGTCATCTAGAAATAAAAGTTAAGTGTTTATGTCCACAGGGTTGTCAGATTCTAATGAAATATTAAAATTCAACACAGCCAAACCTAACATCTATTAACTGGACAAGCAAATCTAATCCTATAAATACCTGTCATTAAATTTTAAGTGATTATACTGCCTTGCAAATTCAAAATATTCTAAGTTAATAGGATCAGAAAACACATATACATATCAAACATGACATACCAACAAAACAGTATCCTTCTAGGCCACTTTCTAAAAAGAAGTCATATTATCTTTCTTAAAAGAATTTAGTGCTTGAGAAAAAGACCAGATTGACAGTCATGGGAACTAACAAGTCTTCTGTTTCGCTGAAAGACCAGGAGAAAGGGAATGCAGCTTCAGTAAGTTCCCTACAGTGGGCCTTAATCCTTTTCAGTCCTCACACGCTGGGTGGAAAGACAGGTTAGTGGTTCTTTACCAATGAATCCTTGGTCCTGCCTAGGCTATCAACAAGAAACCTACTTTTATCACATGGAGTCTTGAATTAGAAGAACCAAGACTACCAACTTACACCATGTAAGCAAAACAAGGCTTTGTGAGATACTATCACGAAGTGAACCTGGGTTAGAAAGGCAGCTCCCAGCATCTATACCTCAGCAACCTTCCTCATCAAAGCTCATTATGAATGACAATGTTTTCAACAATAATATTAACATATTTTTCATTACAACATCTTTGGTTATATTCTTCTTGCTGTCAGCTAGTTCTAATATAATTGCTTTATTAGAGTGAATAAAATTAAAAAAACATTTCAGTTACTGAACAGGCAGCATAGACTTAAACTAAGCATTTGTGTTTACTTGTATCTTCTTTGGCACAATTTTTTGATAAAATCGTGGAAGAGTCAGAACAAAAAAATGACAAGGAAAATTAAAACATTCGAATTCATAAAATTCTAATGGCTAAAGGATGATTAGCCAACAATTAATAGTAAATATGGCATACAGTTATAACTTCTAAAGAAGAATCGAGAAGTAAGCTTGAAACAGTGAACATAAACCACCCAAATCTCAACTACTAAAATATAAAATGTGGACTCCATCAACACTGAAGTCTGATCTCCTCAGGCCTCTGTGTAACCGTAAGGAATAAAGTACTAACCCATGCACAAGCTCACATTATAAGCCACCAAACACCAATGAATCTCACAGGATGTGCAGCCAGTCATAGCATCCTGAATTGGTTACCACCATTACTTAAAATTCATCACCAGTGGTTAATTTATTCACAATCAGTTGTTTGAAAAAATGGTTTTTCAAATTTTTACAACTATTTACTAAAGTTCAGCAACTTAAACCTGCAATTAAAACTTATTTAAATTGGATCTGTTCATTGTATTAAGCAATGTCAAGGCAAATTTCAAATGTTCAATTTCTTATTTAAAACATTTTGAAATTCAAACTGCTAAATTTGTAATCTGTCAATTAAAATTTAACTAGAAAAATGCCACTAGTGCATTGATTATTTTTAACCCTTGTGTGTTTTTCAAATAAAGATCCATCCTTTTGTATTTATACAAATGGAATTCATGGAAATAAGTGAAACAATAATGATTTTGAGGCTACAAGAAAGAAACTATATAATTTAGAATGAATTACTTTTAACTTAAGAGAAAATTACTTGAATCACTTCCATTTGTTCTGAATTAATGTTAAATCTCATATTCCAGTGTTGAGCTGAAAATTAAGTATATCTCAGTATCATTACAAATTCAAAGCCTACAATTCGCCAAGATAAACCAAAATATGAATAGATTCCTTAAAAGAAATTGCAAACAAAAATGGATGGAACAAGAAAAAAATCATCCTGAGTGAGGTAACCCAAACCCAGAAAGATAGTCATGGTATGTACTCACTCATAAGTGGATTCTAGATATAAAATAAAGAACAATCAGACCACAACCCATAGAACCATGGAGGCTATATATATAACATGGAGGTCCCTAGGACGACTGTGGCTTGTAATAAATTTTGGATTTACTCAATTATTGAAAAAAAAAAATAGCCAAACGAATGGAAACACATGAACTATGAACCAAAGGCTGAGGGGCCCCCAGCTAGATCAAGCCCTCTGAACAGGTGAGACAGTTGATTGGCTTGATCTGTTTGGGAGGCAACTAGGCAGTGGGACCGAGTCCTGTGCTCATTGCATGAGTTGGCTGTTTGAAACCTGGAGCTTATGCAGGGACGCTTGGCTCAGTCTGGTTGGAGAGGACTGGACCTGCCTGGACTGAGTCTACCAGGTTGATCGCAGTCCTCGGGGGAGGCTTTGCCCTGGAGGAGGTGGGATTGGGGGGTGGGCTGGAGGGAAGCGGAGGGGGTGGGAGGGGGGAGAACAGGGGAACTCGTGGCTGATATGTAGAACTGAATGGTATTGTAAAATAAAATAAAAGGGAAAAAAAAAAAAGAAAGAAAGAAACTGCAAACAAATTTCTTTCCGGTATGTAAAAACCTCTTAAAGTCTGCGTATGAACATGGACTTTCAAAGTGTGGCTGCAGCAAGAAGCCCGACCCAGCATTAGGACGTTGGGGTTTGTTACAAGGGAGCAGTTAGTTGGATGGCGAGACCTCAGCAACTGCGGACATGTGCCCAACAGAAGGCCCCTCGTCCTGCAGCGCTCGGGGGACTTGAAAGGGGCTCAGGATGCACAACTGCACGGCGGCGTTCCGTCAGGTTAGCAAGTGAATCTCACCTTCTTAAGGTTCTACTGGTACTTTATGAATGATGAAGGTTTCGGACTTCTAGAAAAGTGCACGTAAGCACATACATAAAATGCTGTACAAAATTATAAAGGGAATTGATATTTGAGAATATTTGAGAAAACTGTGATAAGATTTTTTTAAAACTAAAATTTAATTTCATCTAACAGAAAATTAGAGAAACTATGGGAGTGAAATAATTTTCATTAAGATAAAAATTCTATTAAGGAGTGATTATCCTTAAGTCTAATTCTGGGTTTTGTTTCTTATTTACAGGTTTAAAAAAGAAAATTATGTAATTAGAAAAAGAACCAAAGCTTAGAAGTGACAGTGAGAAAACACTGAAAAACTAAAGGGTACCCGATTACAACACCCAACGGGAGACGCGAGATTGGAAGCAACAAGCATGTACGGCTGAGCACGCTAGGAATTTTCTTCAGCAAGACTACTAGGCAGCTTGGGTAACTTTCATTTTACATGCAAAAATGGAATCTTCCAGAGGACAAGAAACGTAAAGCTCCACTCAAGTGGTCTTGTGATCTAAAACCAAGGCTATATATTATAGAACATTCAACCTCATGTCGTTTCCACCATAGGACAGAGCTATGAATATGTAAAGAATGTGTTTCTGAAACGATCCTAACAGCAATGTTAACTACTACATGCAAGTTACCCAAGATATCCACCTTAAATAACCAACTCACCCTAAAAGTATGATTAATATAGTTTTTTAAAAAAAAGAAAAAGAAAAAAGCTGGGCAGCGGCGGAAGTGGCGCACGCCTTTAATCACAGCACTCGGGAGGCAGAGGTAGATGGATCTCTGTGAGTTCAAGGCCAGCCTGGTCTACAGAGTGAGATCCAGAAAAGGCTCCAAAACTACACGGAGAAACCCTGTCTCAAAAAACCAAAAAAAAAAAAAAAGAAAAAGAAAAAAAGAAAGAAAGAAAGGAAGGAAGGAAGGAAGGAAGGAAGGAAGGAAGGAAGGAAGGAAGGAAGGAAGGAAGGAAGGAAGGAAGGAAGGAAGGAAAAAATGAATGAAAACAGAATTTCAGAAGAGAAATCTATTTTAAAAAATCATAAGGACATTCTAGGACAGTAAAATATAACATTTGATAGTAAAAATTCACTGGTTAACAGCCAAGTGGGCATAAAAGAGAGCACACCTTCCTACAAAGTACACACCAACAATATCATATTCTAACTATTCTGAGACACATGTTGATACTGCAAATATTGAGTGTGAGTCGGACATATTCAGTGGTATTCCAGGGACCTTACAGATGTGTGGGAGTCTGAGGGCTGGGAAGACAGCTCAGTTGGTAAAGGGCTTGCTGTACGGGCATGAGGACCTGAGTTCAGGTCACCAGCACCCACATAAAATATGACCGACAACTCTCATGGCGGTAACAGCAGTACTGGGGAGGTGGAAACAAGAAGATCCCTGATCTTGTTGGCTAGCTATGCCAATCAGTACATTCAAGTAGGAGACAGTGTCTTAAAAAACTAAGTTGGAGCTGGGCAGTGGTGGCACATGCCTTTAATCCAAGCTCTCGGGAGACAGAGGCAGGTGGATCTCTGTGAGTTTGAGGCCAGCCTGGGCTACAGAGAGTTCCAGGACAGCCAGGGCTGATACAGAGAAACCATGTCTCAAATAAATAAAGGAAAGAAAAGGAAAGGAAAGGGGAGGGAAGAGAGAGAGAGAGGGAGAGGGAGAGGGAGAGGGAGAGGGAGAGGGAGAGGGAGAGGGAGAGGGAGAGGGAGAGGGAGAGGGAGAGGGAGAGGGAGAGGGAGAGGGAGAGGGAGAGGGAGAGGGAGAGGGAGGGAGGGAGGGAGGGAGGGAGAGGGAGAGGGAGAGGGAGAGGGAGGGAGGGAGGGAGGGAGGGAGGGAGGGAGGTTGGGCACAATTGAAGAAGGCATCACATCACCTTTGATCCGTGGCCCACACGCGCGCGCGCGCGCACGCGCACACGCACACACACACACACACACACACACACACACACACACACACAAGAATCAACTCTGGGCAAAACACATGTTCTAAGGATTCTAATGTGTGTTCACACAGCAAACACTCAGTCTCAGTCAGTCTCTCTGCTTGTAGTTCACAGTTTTCAGCTACTTCTCCAGCACCGTGCCTGCCAGCAACCATGCTCTCTGCGATGATGACAATGGACTAAGACCGTAAGCAAGGCTCAAACTGTAGGCAAACTCCCCATGAAATGTTTTCTTTCACAAGAGTTGCCTTGGTCATGGTGTCTCTTCACAGCAATAAAGCACTGACTAAGAAAAACCCAATAAGTAAATTCCCCAAACTAAGTCATATAAAGTAAACAAAGCCCGGTATGATGATACACATCTATAAAGCCAGCATTTAGGAGACAAAGACAGGAAGATTGGCAGTTCACAGCTAACCTGCACTATTTGAACTGACGCAATGATTTATTTATTTAAAGTAAAACAAAAGAGCTAGGATGTACCTTAATGGAAGAATACTCATTTAGCATGTGCAAGGCCTTGGGTTCCATCTCGTCTTGCAAAAAAAAAAAAAAAAAAAAAAAAAAAGAATGACATGAAAGCAAAAGCCAGGATTGATTTTTAGCTGTCTATAAACTCTCGGGTCCTATTCTATCACTGAGGGAAGTCAGGAACCTGGAAACAGGGACTGAAGCAAAAGCCTTGGAGGAGTCCTACCTTCTGGCTTACTAGGCCTGCTTTCTCATCCACCCAAGACCAACTGCCCAGGGACGGCACCACCCCTAGTGACTTGGACCCTTTCATATCAATCAGCAGTCAAGAAAATGTTCCACAGACTTGCCAACAGGCAAATCTTATAAAGACATTCTCATTTGGGTCCAAATGACTCTAGTTTGTGTCAAGTTGACATAAAACTTGAACCAACATCATAGTAAAACTTTGTCTCCAAAAAGAAATCAAGTATCTGTAGATAGGGAAGAGCACTCCAAGTGGGAGCTGACTTTCTGCCTGAGAAGGAGAAAGGGACTGCAGGCATGCTTTTGTCCTTCTGTTTTAACAGCATCTTGGTATGAAGCACTGTGTCTGTGGGTGGGAGTGTGTTTTATTTCTTCCTGTTATTTAAAAATGATCTTTCCCAGAACACCTACTCTTTCTGGACTCCATCACTGCCAAACCTCCAAGTCCCTGGTTGTGATTACTAGTTTCTCACTGGCAAGTGTGCACACAAACTGCTGTGTTGAGTTTGAGTACTGACCAGTGATACGAGAGAAGGGGAGGGAGAGAGAACACATCTAGGTGGGTGGGTAATAGAGGTGGGGGAGGACCTAGAAGGAGCTGGAGGAGGGGGAAACAATCAAATATATTGTATGAAAAGAATTTAAATGAAAAAATATTTTAAAGATTTATTTTTAATTGGGGGGGCGGGGTATGGATGTGCACACTCTGAATGCAGGTGCCAGTGAAGACTAGGAAAAGGCCATCAGGTTGTCTGGAGCTTGAGGTACCAGCGGCCGTGAGCTGCCTGACACGGGTGCTGGGAACCAAACCCAGGTCCTCTGCTCTTAACTACTGAGCATCGCTCCAGCTCCTACAGTTGATTCGTCCTCAGTGATAAATGGCCCTATAGTATTCTCTTTCACAATTAGGCTTTTGTAGATGACTTCTGTCTTTACATTGGGGACTTCATTCTAGACAAGCACCAATAAGGTTCAGGATCCTCACCGGATCAGGAGTATTGACAATGTTACAGGGGACACTTCTCTACATCTCTCTGTAGATGATGCACAGACATACACAGAGATAAAACTTTACCTATACACATAAAATAAAATCTCAAAAAAAAATTCAGTAGTTTTTGTAGCTGTTAACAAGCTGAGCTTAAAATATACATAGAAAAAGAAAAAAAATAATCAAAAAAAAATTTAGAACAAAAATCCACAGCTAGGAATGTAGCTCAGCTGATACAGTCCTGCCTAGGTTGTAGGAAACAGAGTCAGCTGCCCAGCTCCAGGTATGGCAAAACATCCCTGCACTTGAGAGGTAGAGGCAAGATCAGAGGGTCATCTACTACAGAGCAAGCTCAAGGCTAGCCTGGGCCACATGAGACCCCCATCTCAAAAAAGAGGAAGAGGATATATTTGCAAGACTCACCCCACGGAACATTAAGCTAAAGTAAATAAGGTATAGTAAATAAGACAGTGTGATATTAAAGTCAAGATCAACACAAATGGAACATAATGAAGTTCCAAAAAAGATTCATACAAATATGACTGACTGCCCATTAAATATTGAAAAGATAGTCTTTTTAACCAAAGGTCCTAGACAGTCATATGCCAAAACATAAACTTTGACCTCTTTGTCACAGCTATACACAAAATGCAGGACATCAAAATCTTCACAACTTTGGCTTAGGCAAAACTATTAAAGATGATAAAGGCAGTGTGGAGACCCACAGAGGTTTCCTAGTGAGACCTTACTCAGGGTCAGAGAATCTGGGCTTATTTTACCCAGAGGGCTGCATAATGGGATGATTTGGCCATGGGCGTGGCTACCAGGTGTTTGGAAGGGTCCACACTTGGCTGTACAGTGTGCTTTGATCTTGAAAGGGGGAGGTCTTTTGCCTCTCCCCTTGGCATTATTATAAAAAGCCCTTTTCAATAAAGGATGAGGCTGCTGAATACTGACCCTGGCCCTCCCAAAGCTATCCTGTGTTTCTGTCTTTCTTCTCGTCAGCTAGGTCTCTCTTTCTACCTGATACTTTCTTATCCCTCTCTCTTCCTCCTCCTAAGAACCCTTTTAAAGGTGGGAGCCAGTCTCCCACAAGGAATTATATTTTTCTTTTCTTTTTTTCAGACAAAGTTTCACTAAGAAGCCCTGGCTGTCCTGGAACTCACTATGTAGACCAGGCTGTCCTTGAACTCAGAGATTTACTTGCCTCTGCCTCCTAAGGGCTGGGATATGTGTGCCTGGCATAAAAGAACATTTTTTTTTAAAACTGATGAACCAGACTTCTCCAAAATCAAAACTTTGGCTCTGCCAAAGACAGTGTGAAGAGAATAGAAAGACAGGTTATACACTAGAATAATAATACTGACTTATATCAGGATTACATTAAATATCCTCAAGCCTGGCATAGTGGTGCATGCTTTATACTTCCAATACTCGGAAGGCTGAGGCAAAAGAATACTAAGTTCAAGCCTCAGTATGGGTTACAAAATGAGACCTTGTCTAAATTCAAAAACAATAACAAAAACAACCATTTTAAAAAGTAAGACATTCAAGGTTGGAGAGACAGCTCAGAGGTTAAGAACACTTGCTACTCTTCCAGAGGACTGGGGTTCAATTCCTAGTACCTACACAAGGATCACACTATCTGTTAACTTTGGTTACAGGAGATCTGACACCCTCGTCTGGCCTCCATAGGCTCCTGCATGCATATGCTACACATAAATTCACACAGGTGTGCGCGCGCGCACACACACACACACACACACACACCTTTAAAAATTTTTTAAATATTAACTTTCATATTCTCTGCCCTCTCTTCAGTGCTGGGGTTCAAAGCCAGGTTCTTCTAAATGCTAAGTGAGCACTTCATCACTAAAAAATAATTCCCATCCCAATAAAGAACCATTTTTA
Source organism: Peromyscus maniculatus bairdii (assembly GCF_049852395.1). Classification (NCBI taxonomy): domain Eukaryota; kingdom Metazoa; phylum Chordata; class Mammalia; order Rodentia; family Cricetidae; genus Peromyscus; species Peromyscus maniculatus. The sequence goes on from NC_134861.1 coordinate 70,314,994, forward strand.
AGTAGCCAAGGTGTCCTCTCCTCTGTCTTGTCATGGAAGTCTGCTGGGAACAGGAACTGTACAGGCAAATATGTCTAGAGGTCTGAGGCCATTTATATGTTGGCTGTAGGTGGGGTCTCCAAAACCCAGGGAGCACACAACCAGTCTAAAAGTGTTTACGTACAAAGTGAGATCAGACTCCACTTGTGTAAGAGATAGGATTTGTTCAAAGCAAACAATAACATATTCTTCCTGGTGACAAAGTGAACAAAGTCAGTATAATTTGGGATATCAGGGCCCATGGAAACAGTGGCATGATTTGTGTCAAATTCCAAAGTAAACTTCGTGCTAAATCCACTGGACAAGAATCTGTGTGATGCTCTCTCTCTCTCTCTCTCAAAGATTGAAACCAATGACAAGTAGATAAATAAAAGTGGGTCTGTGCTCTATAAATAAATAAATAAATAAATAAATAAATAAATAAATAAATAAATAAATAAATAAATAAATAAAAAATAGGCTGAGCATAACAGCATGAGCCTTTAATCCCAGCACACAGGAATCAAAAACAGGTAGATCTTTCTAAGTGTGAGGCCAGCCAGAGTTACACAGTAAGACACCATGTCAAAAACAGGGGGAAGAGGGCAATTTGTTTCAACAAACTTTATCTTGTATTTCTTGCTTTGTTGTGTGTTTGCGGTGCTAGAGGCTGAAGGCTTGCACATATGGGAAGGCCCTCTACCACTGAGCTCCATCCCACAGCCCTCAATACTGCAAAAGGAAGACGGACAGTGGAAATAAACAGAGGGTCATTACTTACAAGGGCAAGGCAAACTAAAGGATCATGACACAGCTTCCAGAACGACCAGCATTTCTAAACATCACCAAGTCCTGCCAAGGACACCGAGTAACTGCAACTCCCACACAATGCTCGTTTGAATGCAAAATTGTTTGTCCACTTTTGAAAAGAGTTTAAAAGTTTCTCATAAAATAAAGCATACAATTATACTACATGATCCAGTAATTCTACTCCTATATTCACATAAAAATAAAGCAAGCCTAACTCAGAATCACCAAAACCACACACAATGTTTCCAAGCGATGCCTGGATAAACAAACTGTAAAGGTACATCCACACAACAATGGATGCATATGATGGAAAGTGCTCATAATAAAAACGGGATAAACTACTAACATATAAAACAAAACAGGTCCATTTCAAATGTGCTGAGCTAAAACAACAAAGTCAGAATAAATAAGACTACATAAACTGGATAATTTCACTGATACAATAATCTAGAACAGAGAAAACTATAGGGATATATCAGTGACCACCAGTACAAGGAGGATTTTTGGAAAAAACTGTTATGTACCTTGATTATGGGTAGCTTTGTGTGTATATATATATTATATAAATTATAAAGCATTACACTAAAAAATGATTTTTTTCATCAACAATAATTTTTAAAAACAAAGGTAGTCTTTTTTCTTTTTCTTTTTCTTTTTTTTTTTTTTTTTGGTTTTTCGAGACAGGATTTCTCTGCGTAGCTTTGGGCCTTTCCTGGAGCTCACTTGGTAGCCCAGGCTGGCCTCAAACTCACAGAGATCCGCCTGCCTCTGCCTCCCGAGTGCTGGGATTAAAGGTGTGCACCACCACCACCACCACCACCACCACCACCACCACCACCACCACCACCACCACCAACACCACCAACACCGCCGCCCGGCCCAAAGGTAGTCTTAAAAGAAAGAATCTTAGGAGGCATAAAAACAGTAATAAATAATATCAGTGTATGGACATGGTCTCTGGAACAAAAAGCTACATAAGGGGAAAACCAAGTTGATAATGTCTTTTATTTTGTTTTGTTCAGTTTGAGACAAATTCTCACAGTACAGCCCTAGCTGGCCACTTTCTATGTAGGCCAGGCTGGCTTCAGACTCAAAGATCTGCCTATCTACTCTCTGCCTCCTGAGTGCTGGGATGAAAGGTGTGCATTACCAATGGACAATTGGCAATGAGGTGTATTGTTTTTGTTTTTTGTTTTTCAAGACAGGGTTCTCTGTATAACAGCCTTGACTGTCTGGGAATTCACTTTGTAGATCAGGGTGCTAGCAATGAGTTTTAAAGCAAAGCAGTTTAGTTACCCAAATATGTGAGGAAGATGAACTTTGAGCTGCATAATAAAGTGTAGTTTTGGTCCTGATTTATATTGGAGTCAGAGATAATCATAGCCATCTTTTGATTCTGTGTCACAAATGCAGAGACAAGAGAGATTCACAAGCTAATGATCAGGCAGCATTCTGACCCATTTTAAAAATACTAATGCCTATAGCCAGGCGGTGGTGGCGCACACTTTTAACCCCAGCACTTGGGAGGCAGAGTCAGGTGGATCTCCGTGAGTTCCAGGCAAGCCTAGGCTACAGAGTGAGTTCCAGGACAGGCACCAAAACTACACATAGAAACCCTGTCTCGAAGAAAAACAAAAAAATAAATAAAAAATAATGCCTTAAATCAAGATAGGCAGAAAGGGTGGGTATGGTGGTTTTTTATTTGTACTGAAATGTGATTTTAATTGTATGTTAATAAATAAAGTTGCCTGGGGGTCAGAGCTATTGGAGCCATAGCAAGAGTGTGGCGGTGGTGGCACACGCCTTTAATCCCATAGATCTCTGTGTGTTCAGGGATACAGCCAGCATTGGAGACAAACGCCTTTAAGACCTGGAGGGCTGTACTTATAGGCAGTGACGGAGGCAGTCATGAGAAGGCAGAACAGAAAGACTATATTAAAGACAAACACACAGGAAGTAGCTCTCTTTCGGAGGTAGGAGCACCACAGGAGGAAGGGTAAGGTTTTAGCTCTGAGCTCTGACCTCTTGGCTTTCTCTTTTACATTGGTTCTGTGTTTCTTATTTAATAAGACGGTTGGTTACATCTACAGGTGTGTGTGTGTGTGTGTGTGTGTGTGTGTCTTTGCTTGTGGTACTGGGGATTGAACAGTGGGCCTTGCAATCATAGGCAAGTGTTCTACCACTGAGCTACATCCATACCCTCTAAAGGTTTCCTCCCCTCCCCAACCCCAGAAAGGATTTCTCTATATAGCCCAAGCTGTCCTGGAACTCATTCTGTAGATCAGGCTGACCTCAAACTCACAAAGATCCACCTGGCTCTGGCTCCTAAGTGCTGGGGTTAAAGGCATGTGCCACCACCACCTGGTTCCTCAAGGTTTCTTTTTGTTTATCTGTTTGGTTTTTGGTTTTTTGAGACAGGGTTTTGTGGTGGTATTGTGTTCCCCGAAATATTGTGCACCCTAATAAACTTATCTGGGGTTAGAGACAGAACAATCACAATATTAAACATAGAGGATAGGCAGTGGTAGCACACGCCTTTAATCCCAGCACTTGGGAGGCAGAGCTAGGCAAAAATCCATGTGTTCAAGGATACAGCCAAGCATGGTGACTCATGCCTTTAATCCCAGAAAGAGAGCCTTTAATCCCAGGGAGTGGTAGTAGCTGGCAGAAAGATATATAAGGCGTGAGGACCAGGAACTAGAAGCATTTGGCCTGGTTAAGCTTTCAGGCTTCTAGCAGCAGTTCAGCTGAGATTCATTCCAGATGAGGACTCAGAGGCTTCCTGTCTGAGGAAACAGGACCAGCTGAAGAAGTTGGCCAGGTGAGGCTGCTTGTTCTGTCTCTCTGATCTTCCAGTGTTCACCCCAATACTTGGCCCAGGTTTGATTTTATTAATAAGACTCTTTAAGATTCCTGCTACAGGGTTTCTCTGTGTAGTTTTGGTGCCTGTCCTGGATCTCACTCTGTAGACCAGGCTGGCCTTGAACTCACAGAGATCCACCTGGCTCTGCCTCCCAAGTGCTGGGATTAAAGGCACGCGCCACCACCGCCCAGCCCAAGATTCCTTAATAAGGAATGTGGAGACAGAAGGGTCAGAGTCCACAAGAGCAACAGGAGTAAAAATACACCTTGGTTTTGAACCTCCAGTTGAAATGCACTGTACCTCTCTGAAGGCTATGAATGCATGCACCCAACTCTTGTGACCGAACAGGAGTGGTGCTCTGACCGCTCTCAGGAATCAGAGTCTTCTCAGCAGACCACATTAGCATGGGTCTGCTGTCTTATTTGTATACATCAACAAAGAACAATCTGATAAATTTGTTTTAAAGCATTTTAGGGTTCCTGGGTTGTTTTGTGGGGTCTTGTTTTAGAACAAGCAAAGTGTATTTTTAGAATAAGCCAAGACAAAAGGTCAAGTGCCACGCCTGGGACCTGGGCCTATCGTCTTGGTCTACCATCTGTCTTTATCTTGCCTACCCTGTGGGTGGTCTTTCTTGGAACAGGTGAAAGCTTTTACAGACATCATCCTTAACCACAATTCAGTGTTACAATTAGATGCATTAGATGCAGGACCACATATAAAAGTGTAATTACTATACAGTTGAGCTTGCAAGGGAAAGAGCAATGGTGCCTTACTATGCTCTTCAGGACGGGGCCCCACAGGAGCCCAATGGAACCTGCTGAGACCAGCTTTGTTTTTCTCAGAACTCTCTGCTTCCTCTTACTTGGTTCCTTTGGCTGTCTCATATCCCACCTGTAAGCACTCTTGTTTCTATTTCCCTAGCATTAGTTTTAACCCTATCATTTCCCCTCCAAACTCCAAGGACCTGAGACACAATCTACCGGGGAATGGGTGATGACTAAGATTGAGCTGCTTCTGTTAAAAGGGGGTTGTCACTTGGTTGGGTTCTTCTCCTTGAGTCTTGTTCTGAGGGCACAGGGAAATGGGACATCAGTCTGTCCAGGGGTCCAAGTGAAAAAGGTCCTAATAGCAGTCACAAGTTGACATCCTCTGACCAACATTTTTTGGAGTGTTATGGCCTGGAGTGCACTGTAGCTTCTGCCTTTCTTTTCTGAAATCCTCCTTTTCTGTCTTCGGTGAATTCATCCACAGCTTACACATCACTAGCCTGTTGTCACAGCTTTTCACTGAATGGCATTTTGGGATTTCTTTGAACAAATATTAAAATGGTCTCCAGTTTCATATCTTAGTTGTTTGATATATAATTGGTTTCTCTGTAGTCTAAAATATTTTATTAATTAAATACTTTAAATATATTAAATATTATACTAAGATAGTATTTATAGGCTTCTTTAGACCACCAAAGTGGTCTCTGACAAAGGGCTGGAAATTCCTAATATTCTGTCTCCATCTTACAAAGGTGCTCTAATATTCTCTATACATCCATGACATGCAACAGAATAGTTTATACACAAGACAGAGAAATGTATAGCTTCTTTTAAGCAATTTCTTTATGCTCACTAGACACTATATAAAAGTTAAATACATCAAGCAGGTCATGTGCCTATAATCCTTGCACATGAGAGGTAGAGGCAGGAAGACCAGGGGTTCACAGTCATCCTTACCCAATGAATTTTAAGTCAGCCTAGGCTACATGAGGCCCTCTCCAAATCCAAAACCCAAACAAAAAAGAAATGACATGCATGAAATAAATGTTCCACCTAGTCACATATACAGATAGAGATCTTGAACCAAACACTATGGACTGAACAGGTCATACTTCCTGAAGCGACAGATAAAGCCCATCAATCCTTTGGGTTCCATGACAGAGAATAGCAACCGAATGAGCTGGGCAGCCACTCAAACAACAGCAAGGCCTCACCAGTGGAGGCAGTGAGAGGGCCTGAACTAAAAAGACAGCAAGTGCAACTGTGTCCAAAGACAGATTTTTGTGACCTAGAGACAATCTGGCAAGAATTATGGGGGTAAAAAATGTCTTAAAGAAAGTAGGGCCAGCAAAAAAGCCCCAGGCACACAAGTCCAATGACCCACTTAAAGGTGGGTAAGAACCGACTCCAATGTTCTCCTCTGACCTCTATGCACTCACTGGAGTACCTGAATCTCCCTGGCTCAACACACTAATAATAAAAAGTTTTGGAGAAATGTAAATATTTCAAATGTTAAAATAAATAATACATAAGTAATTCTATTATAAAAGCATCATATCCATTCTATCAATAACATATATTAGCTCAAATTTTTCAGTAGAGTATATCCCTAACTTTATAATGGAAATCAAGTAATAAATTCTATGTGATTTCTTTCATTTCCTTACCATTATTTGCCACCAAAATGAAATGTTTCCATAGAAAACCACTCAAGACAACTTGGTTGACTGGCCCTCCCATTCCCTGACCCACTTTTGGTTTTCCAGGCTGGCCTTAACTTACTACATCATGGCATTCACAATCCTCCTGTCCCAGCCTCTTGAGTGCTGAGATTTCAGACGGGAGTTACCACATATGGCTAAATATTACTTCACTTTCATATGTGTAAATATATGTTATTTTTTAAGATAACAACAAGGGTGCTATGTTGGGCATGGTGGTACATGCCTAGAGCATTTGGGAGGCAAAGGCAGGCAGATCTCTTAGTTCAAGGCTAGCCTGATCTATATAGTGAGTTCCAGGCCAATCAAGTCTACAGAGTAAGACAATGTCTTAAAGAAATAAAAAAAATAATAAACAACTTTTAATTTGCATTATTTTTTAAAGGTTTATTTATTTATTATGTACACAGAAGAGGGTGCCAGATCTCATTACAGCCACCATGTGGGTGCTGGGAAATGAACTCAGGACCTCTGGAAGAGCAGTCAGTGCTCTTAACCTCTGAGCCATCTCTCCAACCCCCCTAATTTGCATTATTTTGGCATATCTATAACCAACATCTTGGAATCTTTTCATTATAAGCAGTGAAAATCAAGTCTTTGAATTATTTTTCCTAATCAGAGTCAGTGTATATTCATTATAGAGAATCTATAAAGTACAAAATTAAAATGAGTTTCCTATTATCTTACCATAATCATCTTCTTTCCTTTATGGGTACTCTCATACTACATCCTTACTGACAACTTCTATTATGACAACTTCTAACAACACACGCCTAAAGTCCCTGTGTTAGGGACTAGAGAGGTGACTTAGTGGTTGGGAAAATTGCTCTTGCAGAGAACCAGGGTTCAATTTCCAGCTCTTGCATGGAGGCTCATGAGCACCTGTAACTCTAGTGCCAGGGAATCTGACGACCTCTTCTCATCTCCACAGACACCAGGACACAAATGGTGCATATAATACACACAGCCAAAACACTCACATACATAAAGTAAAATCTTAAAAAGTATACAGAGAGCTGTGGCTATAGCTTAACCAATGCTAGAGCACTTGCTTGGGAGACCCTGTACACTGAAAGGTGATTTGGATCATAAGGAATATGACCTAATCAATGGATTAAACCACTCATGGATTCTTATTATGATGGACTTTTGGGAGGTGTTTCAAGTGTCTAGAGATGGGACCTAGTGGAATGGGTAGGGGTCTGTTCTCAGGGACTACATCTTGTTCCAATCCCCTTCTTCCCTCTCTGATACCTGGCAACTGTAAGGCAAGCAGCTCTGCTCGGCCACTGTGACATTTCTGCTTGGACAAGCAGAGAAGTAATAGAGCTAGCATGGCAGTCCATGGACTAAAATCTCTAAAACCATGAGCCAAAGTCTAGATTTCCTCCTTTAAACAGTTTCTCTTGAGTATTTGAAACAACACTGAAGCTGACAGAATTTCTCATACACTGTTCGGCTAAGAGCTTTAAAAATAAGATTTCATTGTATCCTTACAACAATTCTACTCAAATCCTAGGTAGGTATTATCACTTTACAGTCGTCTCCACCAGACTGAAGAGGTTAAGAAATACGTCCACAGACACACAGCTAAGTGGTAAAGCTGACCCAGTAGCCTGCACACTGCACCACCCTAGTCCACAATGAATGTACACACAGATATAGAACTGCATTCTTCTTGACCATAATTTCTAATGCACACAAATTATGGACACCTTCTACATAGCTAGTGTATAACATTTGGATATATGATCATTTACTTAACTAATCAATCTTGCTTTACCAGATAAGATTATTTTTGTATAATATTCAGAACAGTGTGGTTCATTCAACAGAGGGAAAAAAAGATAAAAATAAGACTTGTTTACACTTCTACAGTAAATTAAAAGATGTAATTCAACTTACTCTTTTACTGAGGCAAATAACTGGCCACATACTGCAGCCTAATGTGCAGCAGCAACACAGGCAGCCACAGAGCAACCACCGCACATTAACAGGAAGATTCTTCCTAAGACAGCTGTTAACTCTGTTGATGCTGGCTTTGAATTCTTCGGGAGCTACCTGAAGGGAAGTAAGAAATGTAACTGAGATGCTGAATGACGATAAAGGAGTCTCAGCACACATTTTTCTAATTTCTAAGGAAAACTAATTTGAGATGTATAAACAGTAGGTCAATAAAAGAGACACTCGCCAGGCTGTGGTAGTGCACACCTTTAATCCCAGCACTTGGGAGGCAGAAGTAGGCAATCTCTGAGTTCGAGGCCAGTCTGGGCTACACAGAGAAACCCTGTCTTGAAAACCAAAAAATGAAAGAAAGAGATACTCACTTTTCCAGTTAATGAAGAAGGGAATTCTGATTCAAATTTGTTGCTCAGTCCAAATCTGTTCTCAAAAAAGAAAAGACATGTTATTATATGACACTGTGGGAACAGCATAAAAGCTTGAACTACCCAACTTAAAGGTTGGGGGAACAGAATGTAGACCCCCTCCACAGAGTGTCTAAGACAGAATGAAGGTCTAAGACAAAATCATCATAATAAGCAACAAAGTATAGCATGCAATGATTTTTCCAGTGGAATCAAAACTTATGTAATGAGGGACAATGTTAAATAACCAGCAATATATAAGTAAAAGAATAGATGGGTTACTTCATTTGAGCTATCACACATACCTTAAAAGCATCAAAGCATATTTTAATCAGACAGCAAATTTTCTAGCTTTCACTGTTTTGAACTCAGTGCATTTTGTCTTTTAAATACCAATTACAAGAATCCAATTGCTTCAATTTATTTCACTCTTAACCAAAAATATTTATTCAATGTTTATTTATCTTGTTTCCAAGTTGTAGTGCTATTCTTAAGAATGAAAATTGATAGAAGCATTTTACAATATTAATTATACCACATCTAATAATGTACAGCTAAAACCACATACACTAGACAAGAAGCAAGCCTAGTTCTTGTACAACTGACTAGGACCTCTGTATTCTGGACAGTGAGGACACAAATGGGCATTTGCTTTAAGATCACTTAAGCCTAGGACTGCCTAGGTAGGACCCAACAGGGCTGTGCAACTCAGACAGGTTTTCTTTTTCTCTTGTCCTATCTGAATATAAGACATTAAATAGATGGTTTCATGGGTAAGGGCTGAAATACACAAAAAGGACTTGAGTTTAAGTCAAGATATAGTGAAATTGGGAAGCCAGATAGTCAAGAATAAAGAGCAAACAGTAGAAAGCAGAAATTGTCAAGTGAAGGAGAAGTAGTCAGCAGTTCACACTACAACAGCAGAAGCTGGAATGATCAAGCACACAAATCACCATGACAGGGCATTAGACCAGGGAGCAAAAGACAGTACAGAGAAAAACAGCAGAGCCACTGAAGTCCGGGGTATGATGGTAGAGCTCTGCCCCTCCTAGTCCCCAAAGCATTTATTATTTATTTTTTTAATTGTATGTGCATTGGTGGTTTTGCACGTATGTAGGTCTGTGTGAGTGTGTCAGACACCCTGGAACTGGAGTTAGAGATAGCTTGAGCTGCCATGTTGAGGTGCTAGAAATTGAACCTGGGTCGTTTGGAAGAGCAGCCAATGCTCCTAATTGCTGAGCCATTTCTCGAGCCCCATCCCCCAAATCATTCTTAAATAAAATCCTACTGCCTAAATCCCCTTAAGTGTTTTTTTTTAATAATCTAATAAAGCCTCATCTTTCACATTTTTAAGATCCCATAATGATAGTGGCAAATGCTCCCAATATAATTCTTAATGAAAGAAAAAAAAACAACTAAAATACTGTTGCCTAAATTTTAATGTAATTATTGAGATATGAAAACAAAAATCAAATCCATCCAAATACTAATGGTAGTTAATCCTAGATAATGAAGATTATGGATGGCATTTTTTTTTTCATGTTTTCCATGACTTCTCTAATAAAATCTGTTAGTATTTAAGACTAAATTGAAAGACTAGGGATAGGACAGGGAACATGAGCCTGAGTCTGGATCCCCAGAAGACACATAAAAAGCCAGGCACAGCACCTGTAAACGTAGCACTGGGGGAGGACAGGAGGAAGCTCATGAGCTTTGGTTCAGTGAGTTTCTAGCTCAGAAAATAAAGGCAGAGTGAGAGCAATAGAGGAGATAGCCCCCGTACCTCTTGCCTCAACATGTGTGTACATATATGCACTACATAAAAATGTACATAAAACACACAAGCATGCACACAAACACTCAAAGGCACACTGTACACTATATTTTAAAAGTACATACAACACACCCAATACACAAAAACACACACCAAAAATAGAAAGAAAAAAAAAAAACCCTAGGAACAATTACACAAAACAGGAGACCTTTTGTATCTTAATAATCCTAAGCTTCATTTTCTGCTTCATTGAGAAATACAACTTCCCAATTTTTAAGTAATCTGTATGCCTTTTTTTATAATTAGAAAAAGAATTAAAATATTAAGAAAAAATAGATGAGAGTTTTGTTTTTTAATGCTGTGGATATCGTTCTATATAAATAAAACACTGATGGCCAGTGACCAGGCAGGAAGTAGGTGGCCAGGCAGGAAGTAGGTGGGACAAGGAGAGAGGAGAATTCTGGGAAGCAGAAGGCTGAGGAGAGACACTGCAGCCACCACCAGGAGAAGCAGCATGTAAAGACTCCGGTAAGCCACCAGCCACGTGGCAAGGTATAGATTTATAAAAATGGGTTAATTTAAGATAAAAGAACAGTTAGCAAGAAGCCTGTCACGGCCATACAGTTTATAAGTGATATAAGCGTCTGAGCGATTATTTTATAAGTGGATTGTGGGACTGCAGGGCTTGGTGGAACCTGGAGAGAAGCCCTCCAGCAACAAATGGCACCCAACGGCTCGAGTTTCCACCTTAAACCTGAGAATATTTAATAACCAATTCTAAACAGAGCCAAAACCAGATTCCTGCTTCATGTCTCATACCGGCAGCTAGACACCGCAAAACGCAGGTTTGAACACTGGCGGGTTCCTGGCATGTGCGTTTGACCGGCAATATGGCGGAAATGAGGCGTCTGCCAGCGGCACATTAAGCTGTGTGGTAGATTTAGTCTTTACTAGTATTTAAAAAAAAAAAAAAGAGGTTTCTGGGCTACACGCTGCTTTGATAAAAGCTTAGACCCACTATTTCTGAGACTTGATGACTCCCAGAGCTGGCGGAAAACGTACCACTGCCGTGTTGGGAAGCTGAAGTGGGCGGAGCCAGCAGCCACACCGCCGTTTCAGTCTTACAATGGTGCAGTTTAAAGCAATAGGCTCAAGGTAATATAAAACATAAGCCACGTAAAGATGGCTACCACACAGAGAATCTGGATTATGTTCTCTTTGATATTCGTAACTAAAGAAAAACATTTGATTGCAAAAGCTGTTGAGTTATGCCAAAATGTATATTTTAAAGGTACCTTGACTTCAAAATTTGGATATAAGGATATGTTGCTTTGGAAAAGAGGTTCTGCTTTTGTTTCCACAGAAAGCCAGAGGCTGTGGATTTGTTCCAGATTAAGATACATCAGGTTTCACCAGCCAAGACCCCCTGAAAGATCTCCGATGACACCATGGCCCAGATGATCCAACATCCAGAATGGTTTCAAGGCAACTGGTTCACACAATACAGCCTCACAGACTACCCCATAGGCCTAAAGTTTTCTTTGCGTCCCCATAAGATACAGCGCCCCCCTCCAGCAGGAAGTAGTAAGAGATGCTACGCCCAAATTCCCAAATATACCAAGCTGGCTTTAGAGGTGGAATTGGCTCACTCCCCCTTTAAACCCAGACATATTGCTTTTAAAAAAAAAAATGGTTAAGAGATTCTTGTGTCCCAAATGAGAAGAGCCCTCTGGTGTGGGACAGAGAAAAACCAATATTTTTATTTAAAACAGGTTGATTATAAATGTGATCTCTTTCTAAAAAAGAAAAGGGGATATGATATAGATATGTTGGAGGATATAGAGATGATAAGATAAAAGGGTAGATTAATGAACCTACTTTTAAAGAACAACTTGTTTAAAATGTTTTACATTGGTATAGATTTTAGTTTATGTTTAAAATGTTTTACATTGGTATAAATTTTAGTTTATTGATACAAACTTGAAGTTAATTTTGTTATACTATATATATATATTTCTATTCTTGTTTGAGGTATTATGTTTATGTAACTAATTTAAAATTGTAATGGATAATTAAAAAATAGATTAATAATTAGTCATCTATGATAATCATATCTGTAGCCATGTTAGTTAAGTCTTCTAGGTATACATAGATATATTTCAGATAGATAGGTAATCTTCAAACACTTCATAGACCTAGAGAATATGGCATTTAAATAACTTAAAATTCTGTTGACGTGAGACACAATTGCTCCTGGCTGCACCAATTGATCCCGAGAGAATGTTGGGCTTCTAAGACATTTCCATTTGGAAGTTTGTCTTTTTGGCATAAAATGGCCTACTGGGCAAAGAACTGCCCTTGCCTTGACGGCTGACAGTACAAATATAATGCTGTCCTTTCTGGACAAGTGGGACACAAGGAAAGCGACCACTGTACTCTGCCAAGACAGGGTAAGATGGTCTCTCAGAATTCCTGCTTCTAAAAATGGTCTGTCAGATACTCTAGGCCTGTAGCCAATTTAAATGCACCAACAATGCTGAGAAACATTAGGTGACTGTCCAGGCTGCCAGCTGTCTTGGTCTACTTTTGCAAGATTCCCGAAAGTTGCTTGCATCCATCTACCAATTCTCAGGTACCATTATGTTCCTTCTCAGGTCTTTGATGTGGTTGAAAACTAAATAGTTGTAATTTCCTCAGTTATGATAAAAGATAAGTGAGATATAAAACCTTAAATTCACAAATATTAGATAGGACATCTTCTTTAATATTGTAACTGTAATTCTTGCTCGATAATTGTTTTGTTATATGTAATTTTACCATGTTAAAGTTAAAACCTTACTTTTTAAAAAAAGTAGAAAAGGGGAAATGCTGTGGATATCGTTCTATATAAATAAAACACTGATGGCCAGTGACCAGGCAGGAAGTAGGTTGCCAGGCAGGAAGTAGGTGGGACAAGGAGCGAGGAGAATTCTGGGAAGCGGAAGGCTGAAGAGAGAGACACTGCAGCCACCACCAGGAGATGCAGCATGTAAAGACTCCAGTAAGCCACCAGCCACGTGGCAAGGTATAGATTTATAAAAATGGGTTAATTTAAGATAAAAGAACAGTTAGCAAGAAGCCTGCCATGGCCATACAGTTTATAAGTGATATAAGCGTCTGAGTGATTATTTTATAAGTGGATTGTGGGACTGCGGGGCTTGGGGAACCTGGAGAGAAGCCCTCCAGCAACAGAGTGAGAGCAATACAGGAGACCGCCCCCGTACCTCTTGCCTCAACATGTGTGTACATACATGCACTACATAAAAATGTACATAAAACACACAAGCATGCACACAAAGGCATACTGTACACTATATTTTAAAAGTACATACAACACACCCAATACACAAAAACACACACCAAAAATAGAAAGAAAAAAAAAAACCCTAGGAACAATTACACAAAACAGGAGACCTTTTGTATCTTAATAATCCTAAGTTTCATTTTCTGCTTCATTGAGAAATACAACTTCCCAATTTTTAAGTAATCTGTATGCCTTTTTTTATAATTAGAAAAAGAATTAAAATATTAAGAAAAAATAGATGAGAGTTTTGTTTTTAAGACAGAATAAGGAAATGTATGTACAAGAGACATGCCTATATTTAGAGATAATCCTAGTAGCTTTAGAGTGTATTTCAGGGCTGAAAGTGCAGCTCAGTTAGTAACATTCATGAAGTTGCCTAGCAGACATTTAGCTCTGAGTTCAATCCCTAGCACTACATAAACTAGGTGTGGTGGCACACATCCGAATGCCAGAACTCAGGAAGTGGTGACAGGAAGACCAGGAATTCAAGGTCGCCTTCAGCTACAGAGGGAGTTCATTGTCTGCCCAAGCTACATGAGAACCTGTCTTAAAACAAACAACAAAACCCACCAACCAAAAACAAACAAGTAAGTGTATTTTAAGTTTCTGTTTGACGGGGTCTCTGTCTGTCTCTCTTTCTCTCTCACTCACTCACTCATTCACTCACTCACACTTTGGTTTGGGGGTTTTACTGCTTATTTGTATGTATGTGTCTCTGTGACTACCTATTCTGAGGCAGCAGCGTCCTTCTTCCTGAACCCGGGGTTTGCTCTTTCTCTGCTAGTCTGGTGTAAGAAAGTTCCCCCGATTCTCCAGTCTTTGCTCCCCTTGCAGCCTGAGTCACAAGCATGCTCACACACAGATGCTGAAGTCCCAGTTGTGTCCAATGATTACACGCAAGCGCTCTTTTTATGTTGCTGTTAAGTGAGCTAAGACCCTTCCACACCTCCCCACAGTTTTGTGTTTTTAGAAGCTTTACTTATTTTATGTTTCCGAGTGTTTTGCCTGCATGTATGCCTGCACACCATGTGTGTGCATGGTGCCCAAGGGGTTCTGAAGAGGGCTCAGATCACCTGAGGGATGGTTGTGAATGCTGGGAACTGAACCCAGGTCCCCCATAAAGAGCAACAAGTCCTCTTAACGGAGGAGCCCTCCCTCCCGTCCTCCATCCCTAAAGCCCCTCGAGGTCAGAGAAACTGCAGAAAATGGAATGCATGCTGATTTCAAGAAAGCCAAGCAGTACCAGCAGGCTGACAACTGAAATGGCAAGCACGCAGCCAGCAATCCACTTAGGTAAGACTTGGTAACTGCCAAGTACAAAAAGCTAATGTGGTGCAGCTGGAAGAGGAACACAATGTAAAGGGAATGCCAGAATTCTAATCCTGGTTACAATATCAATTCATCATATTATCAGAGAAGTAAATCTCCCCTGCAATTTTATTTGTCTCAGATAAAAGCAGACCCAAGAGCTAATGTTGTGCTATCCTAAGTTTTTAGTTTATACAGTGCTAAGGATGACATCCAGAGCCCTGGCAATCACTTTCTAATAAAGCTCCATCCCAGTGCCATCTCTAGTTTTATTTTATTTATTAAATAAAATATGGTGACTCACTATACAGGTCAGTATGGTATGGAACTAGGAAGCCTCCTATCTCAACCCCTCCCCCTCATTTTTAAACTTTATTATTGTGTGTGTGTGTATAGTGTGTGTGCTGGCTAGTTTTATGTCAACCTGATACAAGCTAGAATTATCTGAAATAATTATCTGAAAATTATTTCTCATTGAGAAAATGCCTCCGTAAGTGTTGGAGCCCACCACGGTTTCTAGTGGCTTTACCCAGCAGGCCTGCATAAGAGGATGATTGGTCCACCGGCCTGAGTGCCAGGTGTTTGGAAGGGTCTACACTTGGTTGTATCTAGCAGGGGGAGGTCTTCTTGCCTCACCCTAAAAAGCCCTTTTGAATAAAGTTCTGGGCTGGTGGATTAGGATCCAGGCCCTCCCGAGGCTATCCTGTGTTTCTATCTGTTTCTCTCCCCTTTATCCTTCTATCTAAGTCTCTTATCCCTCTCTCCTAGAGAGTCCCTGGGGTAAAGAAATGTGGGAGCTGGTCTCCCACATGTAAGATCTGGCTGTAGGGCATTTTCTTAATGATTGATGGGGAAAGGTCCAGCCCATAGTGGGTGGTGCCACCCCTGGGTTTATAAGAAAGCAGGCTAAGCAAGCCATGAGGAGCAAGCCAGTAAGCAGTACCCTCCATAGCCTCTGCATCAGCTCCTGCCTCCAGGTCCCTGCCCTGTTTGAGTTCCTGTCCCAACTTCCTTCAATGATGAACTGTGATGTGGAAATGTAAGCTGAATAAACCCTTTCCTCTCCGATTGCTTTAGTCACAGTGTTTCATCACAGCATTAGAAACTCTAACTAAGACAGTGTGCGTTCTTGGGCACAGACATGCCACAGAGCTCATATGGAGAAAAGGGGACGCCTTTGGAGTTTCTCCTTCCACCTTTACATGAGTTCCTTTACATGGGTTCCAGGGATCAAACTCAGGTTCTAGGCTTGGATAACAATCACGTTTACACACTGAGCTATCTCATGGGCCCAACTCTCCCAATTTTGTTTTGTTTTGTTGTTGTTGTTGGTGGTGGTGGTGTGTGTGTGTGTGTGTGGTTTTTTTTTTGTTTTTTTTTTTTTTTTTTTTGAGAACCTTGGCTGTCTTGGAGTTTCCTATGTAGACCAGATTTTGAACTCAGATTCTCCTGCCTCTGCCCCCTAAGTGCTGAGATTAAAGGCATACACTGGGGGCTGGAGAGATGGCTCCATGATTAAGAGCACTGACTGTTCTTCCAGAGGACCCGGGATCAATTCGCAGCACCCACCCACATGGCAGCTCACAACTATCTGTAATTCCAGTTCCAGGGGACCTGACACCAATGCACATAGCACCAATGCACATAAAAATAAATAAATAAGGAGTACACCACCATACCCAGCTCCTCAAATTTAAAAAAAATGCAAGATTTAAGGGTTCAATTTACACTTAGAACAGTTGCTATAATGTGGGAAGTGTTACTGAAGCTCCTCTCTTTACGACAAGCTTATATTCTAGAGTGAGGTGTAGAGGTACATGCCTGCAGTAGGCCCAGAATTTAGACAGCTGAAGTGGAGGACTTGAGGTGTGAGGCCAGCCACATAGCAAATCCTGGTTGCAAATAAATAAATTTATACTGTAGCATGTCTTGCTAATTCATGTTCTGACAGAAGACAATTATGAATAAAGAAAAATGTAGCCCAGGGTAAGGAGAAGATGAAATGTTCTGACTTTAAGCAGGAGGATACGCTTCTAACTGACAGATTTGAGATGAGAAGGACCTAGGTTCTGGGTATTAGACACAAGTATCCATAAAGAGGAGCCAGCCAGTACAAAGGGCATAGGTCAGAAACACACCTAGAATAATGGAAATGGAAAGGAAACTAGAATTCAGTGTAACTAGAATAGGGTAAGGGAGCAGAAGGAAGAGTCAGAGGCTGTCCACAGGGTAGGCTAGGTCAGGCAGAAGCTTGCAGCCATAGAAAGGGCTCTGCTGTGTGTGGTGGTACTGTGTTCCCCAAAATATTGTGCACCTTAATAAACTATCTGGGGTCAGAGAACAGGACAGCCACAATATTAAACATAGAGGATAGGCAGTGGTAGCACACACCTTTAATCCTAGCATTCCAGAGGCAGAAATCCACGTGTTCAAGGATACAGCCAAGCATGGTGACTCACGCCTTTAATCCCAGAAAGCAAGCCTTTAATCCCAGGAAATGATAGCAGATAGCAGAAAGGTATATAAGGCGTGAAGACCAGGAACTAGAAGCATTTAGCTGGTTAAGCTTTTAGGCATTTGAGCACCAGTTCAGCTGAGACCTATTTTGGATAAGGACTTAGAGGTTTCCAGTCTGAGGAAACAAGATCAGCTGAGGAACTGGCAAGGTGAGGAAGCTGTGGCTTGTTCTGCTTCTCTGATCTTCCAGCATTCACCCCAATACCTGGCCTCAGGTTTGTTTTTATTAATAAGAACTTTTAAGATTCATGCTACAGCTGTGGGATGTCTTTCTGTCCGCTGAGAACATGCGCTGCTCTGACTGGTTGATAAATAAGGCTGTTAGGCCAATCGAGAGGCAGAACAAGGTGAGGCGGTACATTCTGACTGGAGAGAGAGAAGAAAAGGAGAGCAGGGCAGACTCTGCAAGCCACCACCAGAAGCATAAAGATGTGAAAGTACCAGGAAACCACGAAGCCATGTAGTAATGCACAGATTCACAGAAATGGGCTGAGTTAAGTTGTAAGAGCTAGCTAGTGAGGAGCCTGAGCCAATAGGCCATAGAGTTTGTAAATGATATAAGCCTCTGTGTGTTTATTTGGGACCAAGAAGCTGAGGGACACATGGGAGAGATTCGTCCGACCACAGGGCCGGGCAGGAGCAGAGAAACTTCCAGCTACAGGACTCCAAAGGAGATGAGGTGCCAGGTAGCTGATAAGGAGAGACAGCTGAAATCTGCACTATGATGCGGCTATGATGCAGATGTGCCTGCCAGTGGGGCTGTAAGGGGAAAAGCACGGAGTGGAAAAGGGAAAAACAGCAAGTCTAAGGCACAATAACAAGGGGAGCACACAGAAAATCAATCATGTTTCAAAGGCAGAACTAATGGCTTCCTTGACACAATGGATACACAGAAAGACTTCTAAGGTGTCCAATTTTTTTGTCTATGGGACACTGTGCTGGCTAGTTTCTGTAAATCTGACACAAGCTAGTGTCATCTGGGAAGAGGAAAGCTCAACTGAGAAAATGCCACCCATCAGATTGGTCTGTAGGCAAGGCTGTGGAGCATTTCTTCATTAATGATTAATGTGGGAGGGCTCAGTAGTGATGTGGGCGGTGCCATCCCTAGGCAGGTGGTCCTGGATTATGTAAGAGAGCAGGCTGAGCAAGCCAGTAAAGAGCATTCTTCCATGGTCTCTGTTTCAGTTTCTGCCTCCGGGTTCCTGCCTCAGCTTTCCTAGAAGACAGACTCTAACTTGTAAACCAAGTAATTCTTTTCCCCTCTGAGTTGCTTCGGTCATGGTTTTTATCACAGCAACAAAGAACAAACTAGAATAAGCACCCACAGCCAGTGACTAATAACTGCCACTCCAGAGGATCCAACACCCTCTTCTAGCCTCTTCGGGTACACACATATTCATGGCAGACACTCATACATGCAGACACACACACACACACACACACACACACACACACACGCACACGCACACGCACACGCACACACACAATTAAATCTTTAATTTATTAAAAAAGATTTTTTTTTATTTTAGTCTAAATAAAACCAATGCTGGGTCTATCATCAACTGAGAACAGGAAAGCTGCTTTGAACAGAGTATTCTGAATTCAGTTTTGGATAAGAGAAACTAATCTGACACTCCTCTTAGACAGCCAACCTGTAGGAACCCAGAGTCACAGAATTTTACCTCCCACAGCTATGACAAGACCTGTGCACATATGAACTAGAAATTTCAGACACAAACTAAACACATGGGTTATACAGACAGTAAATGAAGACAGAACATTTTTCCTAATGTTGCATTTTGAACTCAATGGAATCAGATTTTTAGCTATTTTTAGAGATGAAATCATAATTATGGAAGAAATTAACAGACCCTGCTGTCTATAAAACATGCTTTAATTTACCAGCCATCTCAATATGTGAGTATCAATACAGCTCAACAAGGACTGAAAGAAGATATAAACCCTTGCAGTTGGACATGGGGAGACACACACACACACACACACACACACACACACACACACACACACGAGAGAGAGAGAGAGAGAGAGAGAGAGAGAGAGAGAGAGAGAGAGAGAGACAGACAGAGAGAGAGACAGAGAGAGACAGAGAGAGACAGAGAGACAGAGGGGGGGGAGGGAGAGGGAGAGAACAGGCCTGACACGAACAGTGTACTCTACCAGAAGACACGAACCCCTGCAGTTGGAGACAAGTCTAACAGTTTTAACTCTGACCATATTCTGGACCACGTTTAGATTCGTTCAGGTCTATGGAGTTATAATCTCATTCACTAAACTAAAAGCAAACGCTGGTTTTGGTAGTTTAGCTTAGGTGTATGGGTGCTTGGTCTGCACACAGTCTATGTACTGGGTGTGTGTCTGTTGTTCAGAGGCCAGAAGACACTGCATTCCCTGAGACTGGAGTGCCATGCACCAGTTGTGAGCTGCCACGTGGGTGCTGGGAATCGAGCCACGTCCCCTGGAAGAGCAGCAAGAGGACCACTGGTAGAGAGCACACTTTTAGTATCAGTCCTTCCCTTCTCCTCCCTCTCCACACCCTCTGCATGGGTGAGTGTGCATGTGCATGTAAGTGTGCATGAAATCTCAAAACTAAGCTAAAATTAAACTTTCTAAGTTAATTAAAATTTTCTAAGTTAATAACTCCAGGCATTTTGTTACAGTAATGGAAAGCTTACTAACACAATAGGCCACCAAAAATAGTAACTGTAAGTAACATTTCCTACTATAAAAAGGGAGAGAAAGAAGGCTGAATAACATAAGAAATCCTTCACTGAACAAAGCCAGACTTCACCATAAATAACCACAATGCAAGTAGAAAGAAAACAGGAGGCTCTTGCCAGGCAGAGTAGCCCACACCTACAATTCCAGCACTAAGGAGGCAGAGGCAGGAGGGTGCTGCAGGTTTAAGGCCAGCCGGAACCACAAAATGAATTCTAGCCCGGGGGAACTTTGTTATGTATCTGTGATCAACACAAGGGAAAAAGGAAAGTTATATCAAAGTCTAACCAACTCTACCCTAAGTAAGCTACATGGAAGAACTTAAAAAATAAGAACAACTTTTTTCAGGACCCATTAGAACATTTCAGCCCTTGGTACTCCCAAGTCAGCTTTAAATGTAGATCTTTCCCTGAAATCTAAGAAATGAATAGTTATCAAACACCACATATATTGTAGTAAAGAATATCATTCCACAAATGTCATGAGGAAGTTCCTCTATAACCTGGCAAAGGCTGCTCTCTTGGCATATTAGCTGCCCATGGCAACAAAAAGTTCAGATATGTCATTAAAAATAGTCCCCAGTCAGCTTAGCAAGGGCAGACCCAGTTCTTTGACCTCATCCATCACAGAGCCAAAATCAAATCAAATCAACCAAAGGAACCACATTTACCAAATGAAGATCAGTCGTTGCTCTGTTTTCCCTTATCTTATGGGAACGTTGTAAAATTTGATGTTTTAGACCTAGAACTGTAACACCTCTTTACCTAGGGACCACAAACCCAGCCAGGCCACTCTCATGCTTCACCTAGATGACTGCAACAGTCTCTTCAATTTCACTCTGACATTTTCCTCAGCAGTGGAGCCACCACGGCAGAGAGTGTGCTCCTGTAGACAGCTTTCATTCACAACCCTGGGAGTAACCCTAACTGATTAAGCTCACTGGTCGGCCTCTCCATCAAACACTCACACACTCCTGTTTTCTGTATGGTCTAGCTGTACTGTAACTCTTCTTCAGACTTACTTGGGTTTCCATCTCCGAGTCTAGACTTGAAGTGTTCTCCTAAGACCTAAGGGTGCTTACCCTTCCTCAACACCATCTCCCTAATCACAGTACTGTCAATCACGGCACTCTTCACTGCTTTCGTTTTCATTAGAACTCATCTACTAGCTGGGAACTACGTGAAGACTCTTCGTGTCTTTCAGGAGCTCTTCTACAGAACAAACAAACAAAATATGCTAAATATAAGGTGTTGATAACTAATTAGAGCCAGTCTTGGTAGTGTACACTTTTATCCCCAGCACTTGGAAGGCAGAGGCCAGCCTAGTCTATAGGGCGAGTTCCAGGACATCCAGGACTACACAGAGAAATCCTGTATAGAAAAACAAACAAACAAACAAACAAAACCAAAAATCAGTACCTAAATTCAGTATCTAGAATGAACTTTTTACTCTATGCAGTCTTCTAAGATGGGTCGCCTCACTTGAAGTACACCAGTTTAGGGAGGTGGCAGGAGACTGAAGAAAAGTGCCATTCAAGGAGGGTGGGTCTCAAACCAACACAACCCCAGGCACCCTTCTGATAAGGCCTTCTTTTGAGTAAATAGTCCTTTAGAAAATTTGACTATCCGATTTATGCTCAAGGTCTTGTTTTAAAGTAGAAAACACAGCCAGGCCTGCGGCACACACCTAAACCACTACTCCCCCTTGCGGGGTGGGGGGGGTCTGTCTACAGAGTTCCAAGAGAGCCAGCACTACAGAGACCCTGCCTCAAAAACCCCAAAAGCACAAATAAAGCAGGGAGTAATGTATCACATTTTGGACTTATTTTTTCTTTTCAAATAGTAAAAATTAACCACAAAATGTGTACATAGGGATAAAAATCAAATCGTGATAGATACGAATTTGTTGAATGCTTATGATGGGTACAGGTCATAAAATTAAAGTTGTATTTCTGAGTCTCATACCTAACCTCCAAAGCAGGTATTATCTATCTCCTTTTGCAGGTGAGAAAAGTGAAATTCAGAAAAGCTCATCTATGGTTGGTTACGAGTATCCAAGAGTTGAAACCGTTATGACTGATGTCAAGAACCAGTCTTTCCACAGCACCACCCACTGCATATGAAATATGTCTGATATAAGAAACACCGAGTCTCATTAGAAAAGAAATGCTTAGAGAAGGGCATGATGGGATATGCCTACTCCCAACCACTGGGGAGGCTAAAGCTAAATGAGCATGCCCAGGCCAGGAGTTCAAAACCTGCCGCCGATCAAGATCCTGTCTCATAAACACACGTACATGCCCTAGCCTTGCCCTCCTGAGTCTGACTGGGTCAAGTGAGCAAAACAAGCTGACACAGGAAACAGCGGTGTAGACACTCAGGAGCATCAGCTGTTCTAAGTTATAGGTAAGGCTCACCTTTGCTGAGAACAAAACCTCAGACAGCTATATAATGTACCAAAAGGCTGCCAGAAGCAGTGGCTCAAGAAGTCTCAAATTGAAATCTGGAGGCTGAGGCAGGAGGATAGCTGTCGGAGTAGGCTACAAAAGGAGACACACGACCTAAACTAGCCAAGCTACGGCTATTTCAAACTTTTTTCCTCAGCCAGCACCTCTAGTCAGCTTCAAATCTCAGTGGTCTTCCTGCCTCCACTGGGATACATGCATAGCAAAATAAGCTCCAGGAGTCTCTCCAATTCAAAAATGTATTTTTAGAGCGGTATTAAGTTATTGTTTAGAATACTATTCATCAACATAAATAAGTAGGCACAATTTACTTTTCACTATCTTGCCCCATATTCTTCTTAGCCAGCCATGTAAAACTTAAATTAGTCAATCTCACATCTCTGAGTAAGCACAAATCTAACTTCAAACTCTGATTCAAATCCTATGCAAATTTTCCAGTTCCCCTACAGTAAAACTCTGAAGCCTCAGCTCATTACCGTATGTCTCATTTGTTTTATTTTTATGGGGAAGGGAATGCCACGGTGCACGTGTGGGGTCAGAGGACACTTCCGTGGGATCACGGTCAATCCCAGTCGCAGGCTTGTGTGATAAGGGCTATCCCTCACTGAGCCCGCTCTAACTCTCAGTTCTTCAAGCACGTCTACCCATCAAAATGGAGTAGCTGTCCTATTCAAACACTTCGCTTCCCTCCCCTTCATATCCTTCATCAAACTAACTGCCTGTACAACTTATTCTGCTGAAGTCTACGTTCTTTCTTTCTTTCTCCCCCCCACCCCCCCAGAGCTGAGGACCCAACCCAGGGCCTTGTGCTTGCTAGCGCTCTACCACTGTGCTAAATCCCCAACCCTCCTTTCTTTTTTCTTTTTGAAGGACAGGATTTCTATATGTAGCCATGGCTGGCCTGGAACTCACTATACAGAGCAGCCTGGCCTCGATCTCACAGAGACCTGCCCGCTGGCCTCTGCCTGAGCACTGGGATTAAAGGCCTGTGACATTACGCCGCCTGGCTTCTGAAGTTGACTTCTTAACGAACAAATGACAGGACCTAAGTTAGAAATCAGAGCTGCTGCCCGCTCCAGGAAAGCCTCAGCTTTGGTTCAGATACAGAATGAGTGTGGAATAAGACATAATAATGATGATAACTGGTAGGTGTCCCCATTAATACAAACTTCGAATTACTTTTAAATTAGTTTCCTTAACTTTTAAAAATTCCTTTACACTAGCACATTCCCTAAGAGTTACCACCCTGGTCAGGCGGTGGTGGCGCATGCCTTTAATCCCAACACTCGGGAGGCAGAGGCAGGCGGATCTCTGTGAGTTCGAGGCCAGCCTGGTCTACAGAGTGAGTTCCAGGACAGTCCCACAGAAAAACCCTGTCTCGACAAACAAACCAAAAGAAGAGTTATCTTCCTTGTAACAAATCAAAGTCGGGCTGCAAAGACGGCTCAGCAGGCGAGCATGCCTGCTGCCAAGCTTGACGAGGACCCACACGGAGGGCACCCTCACTTCCACAAGAGCATATGTGCCCACACACATGCACACCAAGTCAATAACTGATGAAAAAAATCAAAGTCTCCAATAAATTAGCAATATATTTTATTCTGAGATAAAGAACTACAAAATTTAAAATTATAAACCAGCGTTATCCAGGAAACGACACCATTTGCATGTCCCTTTCAGTTTCTGGGCCCAGCCCCTAGACCCTGCCTGCCTGGCTCCTAAGCTGCCCTTCAACACGGTCAGAGTGGCCACCAACCTGACTGGCTGCAAGTTGGCTGCCCCTGGGCACATGGCTTTCCTGTGGTTCTGTCCCATCAAGCAACCTAATGAAGGTGCTTCAGCGTGTAAAAGAAATGGACTGGAGTAAACTGCCAACACTAATGTATTATGTGATACAGTGCTTCCCCGGGACTCACCCATCTGTTTAGCGGTGAATATGGGAACAGCTATCAGTCGTGTCAGGCCGCTTCCCACTACTAAAGAAATAAACAGGGCTGGAGAGATGGCTCAGAGGTTAAGAGCACCGACTGCTCTTCCAGAGGTCCTGAGTTCAATTCCCAGCACCCACATGGTGGCTCACAACCATCTGTAATGAGATCTGGTACCCTCTTCTGTGTTCTAAATAAATAAATAAATAAATCTTTTTTTAAAAAAAGAAATAAACATACTTACATCCTTCAAATAAAAAAGGAACAGTAACAGGTCTGACCCACACTATCTAGTACGCTTGTCATTTTTCTCTTTATTTTCATTACATGATAAGAAGTCAAAGAAAAAAAGAAAATATACTTTTGTAATTCAAGTCTTTCAAATTATATGAATGTAAATACTATGAAACCATGGGAATTTTCATTTTCTTCTCCCATATATGATTTTCCTTCAAAATAGGAGTCTACACATTATTTTTCTTAAATGCTACATGCAAATCTAACAATGAAAAAAATTCTACTAATCTAAAATATCAAGAAAAAACATATCACAAAAAAATAAAGATTCCTAAGAGTAACAGTGAGCTTATTAACTTTAAAAAAAAAATTAGAAATAGGGGCTGGAGAGAGAGCTCAGCGGTGGATTAAGACCATTGGCTGCTTTTCCAGAAAACCTGAATTCAATTCCCAGCATCCACATGGCAGCTTACAACTGTCTGTAACTCCAGTTCTAGGGGATTTGACACCCTTACACAGACATACATGCAGGTAAATCAATGCATATAAAATAAAAATAAGTAATTTTAAAAACTGGAAATACTCAGCTGCAAAGGGGAGCATCCACATAGATCTGAATCTTTTGAGTCTGGCCTGGATTAACAATGACACTGTAATCTGTTTAGAACACCATTTACTTTCCAAGTGACCAGGGAAGAGTGCTTTCACCAACTTCTCTGCTAAAATGGGGAGTAAGCTTCATGGTTTACTGTGATTTTTAATTGTTTAAAGATTTATTTTATTTTTGTGTATGAGTGTTTTGCCTGCATGTATGTCTGTGCCCCAAGGGCATGCCTAGTGCTCATGGGAGTCAGAAGCAGCTGTTGGATCCTCTGTTACTGGAATATGGATGGTTGTAAGCTACCAAGTGGGTGCTGAGAACTAAACCCAGCCCTCTGTAAGAGCAACAAATGCCATCTCTCCAGCCCATGTTTTACTATAATTATTAACAGCTTTCCTGTTTATACTTATAAAGGAAAGGAAAATGAAACACATTCAACAGTTATAATAGCACATGAACGAACACCCATTTCAAAAACCTTTGCAGGGGCTAACTTTGCTATACAATCTAGTATGCCTAATATTATGTACGATGGCCATATGTAAGTTTTATATTACTATACAAATCTAGATCACCACAAAACAGGCTTAGATTTTCAGTGCACCAAGATTCTTATATATACAAGCTGTTTCAGAATAAAAAAAGAATTAACTAAATGAATCACTGTTTGGTTTAAAAATGGCAATGCTAATTTCTCTTTCTTTAAATAATATATTTTTAATTCATGTGTATTGGTGTTTTGACTGCATGTATGTCTGTGTGAGGGTGTCAGGTCCCCTAGAACTGAAGTTACAGAAGTTGTAAGATGCCATGGGTGCTGGGAACTGAACACAGGTCCTCTAGAAGAACAGCCAGTGCTCTTAACCACTGAGCCATCTCTTCAGCTCCAACGCTGATTTTTTTTTTTTGGGGGGGGGGTTGTTTTTCAAGACAGGGTTTCTCTGTGTAGCTTTGCACCTTTCCTGGAACTAACTCTGTAGCCCATGCTGGCAAATGCAGGGATTGAAGGTGTGCGCACCACCGCCCAGCCCAATGCTGATTTCTTAATGCTGTATTTTACACATATCTTTCTCAAAGTAGAAAATTACCTAAGGAGGGTAATAATCAATAAAGGCTAATATTCCCTGAGCACAGCAGCACACTGGTGCATTCTTTACATTCATTAGCTCACTTAATCCTTAATCTAAAAAGGTCTGAACACAGCTATCATCATGTGAACTGAAGAGACAGAGATGGGTAATTTATATAAGTGGTGGAAGAAGGTTACAACCAAACTGTCAAAGACGTGTCTGAGGAAGATCACAAACATATTAAGGCTTACTGCTACTGTGAGCAAACACCACCATCACCGGTGTCCAGAGCAGAGGTCCTAGCTACAGATCAGCATCACCTATAAGACTCTCCCCCACCTGATCACGTACCAGAGCCTCATCATTTGTGGACTACTGGCCTGGAAAGGGGGTGGAGCAAATGTTGGGGCTCCCCAGATGATTTTAATGGGCAGATTAACTAACTAAACGAATCACTGTTAGACTTGCAATTGGCAGTACTGATAATGATAAAGAGGCTAGTGTGTATTTGAGCACAATGCCAGGTGATTTTAACAGATAAGATGAAAAGCAATAATTACTTCCCATTCTGTTAACTACTCCGAATAGTCAACTACAACCAAAAGTTACTGACCATCTGAGCACTTTGCCTATTCTATTTCCCAACTAAGTGTTTAGCTTTTCTTCTTGAAAAGAGACATTACAACTACATGTGAATCTTTTTGTTGTGCTGTTCTGAACCCAGGGCAAGCACTCTACAACTGAGCCTCGTCCCCAGCCCTGGCTGAACCTTTGTAAATAAAATTCAGCCAGCTTTGATTTGACGTGAGGATTTTAAGGACCATCACAGACAACATGAAAAAGTTTGGAAATCCTTTTGAGCCAGGGTCTCTCTATGTAGCCCTGACTGGCCTGTAACTCACAGATCCACCTGCCTCTGCCTCCTGAGTGCTGGGATGAGACAAACGCCACCACGTCCATTTTTTGTTAGTAATTGCTTCTTAAAGCACCCATAGTCCTTAAGTTTAAAACAAGAAGAAAAAAGTCCTAAGAGTCAAACTAAAAATTAAATAGCAGGTTATGACACTAAAAACACTGTGATAGACATTTAAGTTGTATTATTCATAATCGGCTATATTCCTTAATTAAGCGTGTAATGACAGTTAAAACAGCTGTTATTATGGTGCAAGTCCCCTCTCCTTATCCAGGTAATGGGACAATGATTATGCAGTGTTTTTGCCCTGTTAAGTCACCTAAATACACACTTAACAGGTGCTAAGAAACCAAAGCATTACATAAGCATCCCCAAACAACAACATGGCTAGTCTGTGTGACTGCTCTCAGCAACCCTGAGAAATGGAAGGACTCTGCTGACAATCCAATGAAGAGTCTCGCTGTTTCACTCACTGACTTATTCACAGCACAGCCCACTCACCCTACATCAAAACACAACGAGAAGTGCTCCAGACATCTTCAGCCTCGCTGCCTTTTTATATCAGTGATGAAGCGATATGTAAGGACAGGAAGTTTGAGCTATGACTTTTAGCCCGAGATACCAGCTGCAAAAGAGTATCCAATAGCCCAAGCTGTACAAACTCCGGGCTTTATCAGGGAAATGTTACAAAACTTAGAAAACTTCCTCCTTCCGGACAGCTCACTATTTGCTTCAAGTCTACACATTCCTTTATTAGTCATGACCTTTCAGGGTGCTTTCATCCCTTATTATCTGAATAATATTGGGCTTTTGATGTTGCTAATAAGCCTGACAGGAACCCCTTATCAAACAAGAAGACAACCGAGAGTCCTGCCCCAAAGCAGAACGACTACAGGAAACTCAGTACCTGTAGCTCGCTGCAAACATGTATCTTTCTGCCTACTTTGATGTCCACCTGTATATTTCCATTACATATAATGGCAGAGACTTGAATTAGTTTTGCAAAAATTTACTCTTAGGGAACTGGGAAGCCCTGTGGGTATGTGTGACAGACACGACACGGTAAACCTCACTTACCAATTGCCACTGGGGTCTTACACCCCAGATCTGACCTCTGAGCCATATGTCAATAGACTGTATGGCACAGTCCCGAAGAATAGCGGGGAGGGGGTGGTTTACCAAGGTGGATCCCATAAAACATATAGGCACTTCCATCCCTAGGCCGAAGGGACGGCCCATAAAGCAGTCCATCTTCCCTGTTGGGATCCCACACATCCCCCCCGGGCCGTGGGGCCTGCTCCAGGACTATGGGAGGGAGGGGAGGCAAGGCAGTGCCTGTCCCCATTTGGGAGTCCTAAACAAATGGAAACAGAGCAAGTTCTCACTTCCTGGTCGCCGGCGTTTCCAGAAGGCCCCCCCGTCCCGCGCCCGTCACCGGGGGACGGGGGTTCAAGGAAAAAGAGGACTCCGAGAGGGTCCTGGGGCCCACCCAGCCCGCGCCTCCCGTCCTCGTCCCAGCCCTCGCAGGGCCTTACACGGTGACGTGACCGGAGCCGCGGACCACCACCGGGTCGGGCGAGTACTTCAGCAGCTGCTCCTCCAGGGCCCGCTCCTCGTCCTCCTCCTCCTCGTAGATCTCATCGAAATCCGCCATCCCGCGCCAGGCGAGCCCCCCGGCCCGGGGCCCTGGCGGCTCTGGGGCGGCCGCGGGGAACGGCTGGCTGGCGAGGCTGCGGGCGCGGAGGCCGCGGAGCTGGCGCTCGGCAGGGTCGGCTCTGGCTACTGAGGAGACCCGGTCCCGGCCGCCGCCGCCGCCGCCACCGCCGCCATTACCGTGGGCAGGAACAACAACACAATGTCAACATCCGCCGGGGCCGCCGCCGCCCCCGCCAGCGCCGCCGCCGCCGCCGCCGCCGCAACTCCGGCAACCACAGCAACAGCCAGAGCCACCCGCAAGCAGGAGCAGCCGGCTACCGCATCGCGAGACTTCCCGGGAGCGCGGGCGCGCGGGCGGGAGGAGGGCAGGCGGGCGGACGGGCGCGCGGGCGCGAGCGAGGGTGGGCGCGAGAGCGGGCGCGAGGGTGGGCGCGCGCACGCGGGAGGCCTCGCTCGCTCGCTCGCGCGCGCGCGCTCCCGGGACGCCGGCCTCTCTGCCTCCGCTTCCAGCCGCCGGCGCGGCCCCGCCCCCCAGGCTCCAGGGTCACCGACCCGGAAGGCGGCGTCGGCGAGGACCCGGGCGATGACCCGCCCCACCCGACCCCACCCTCCAACCCCCGACTCGACACCGAAAGCCAAGCTGAAGTCATCTGTAGCCCAAACAACGACGGGCGGGCGGGCGGGCGGGCGGACGAAGCCCCTGGCTGGAAGAGAGGATCTCTGGCGTGGGGACCCGGCTGAATCATCTGATCTCAGTTGTGTTTTGTTTGTTTTGTTTTTTTAATTGTCAGTGTCTTTTTAGTACACGATGCCAACCAAAGTTGGTTGACTTCCCCAACTTGACAGGCACAGTGCGTTCTTGTCCGCAGTTCTACCTGATTTCCACCACCCCCCCCAAAAAAAAAAAAAATCTCCAAAAGTCAAAGATCTTGACCTTTTTGCCTTTCAAGTACAGTCCCGGGTTTGTTTGTTTGGTGGTGATTGTTGTTTTAAACAAGAAATCTCGCCATCATACTATCAAACAAAGTTGACATATTCTCCGGGTTCCAATTAAGAAAATGCAGTTCTATGCTTCAACTGCCTAACGAAAGATAATCTGTTCTTTTCCATTAAAACCTTACCAGTTTCCTCCACGGGAGAGGAAGAAGGGGGTGGAGGGTGGGACAAGAGGAGATGGGGGAAAAAAAGGGAAGGAGGAGCAGTTGGCTTAATGGATGGGTCACCTTGGACTTGGTTTCATAATCGAGAGTCTGCCAGGCATACAAACAGCCCAGGGACAGGACTCCTAAGGACAAAATGGACAATGGAGTAAGGAGAGTTTATCGTTGTACTGGGGAGGAAAGCATATAGCTGTGCTGGACCCAGGGTCCTGCAGATGGTTCTCCACATAGTGCTCACATCCTTGAAGTTCATTTATGGGCCTTTGTCCAAGCAGAAAATGCACAAAGGTTAACGTGGGTGGTGAGAAACGCTGAGCAACTAAATACTGGAAAGAGTTGAAGAAAATGGGCAGTGAGCTAGGGAGGGAAAAATAGTCTGCGTGTCAGACCTACCTTCCCAGATTTATTCATTCAATAAGCACTGAGCCAACCATGTGACAAGTTGTGTGTTGTGTGTTAGAGTCCCTGGCAGTCACATCTGTCATTAAGCAATTGTGATTCTGCCAGGTGTTCAGAGGGTGTGCCGAGGTCTCCAATGGAGCCGATACATAGGAGGCAGCTCAGTTTGGTAGTTCTGAAGCCTGGCCTTGAATCTCAGTCTACCACTTGCTATGGGACCCTGGAGAAGCCATTTAACTTCTTGGTCTTTCCTATGTAACAGGAAGACAAAGGCCGGCCATGGTGGCACACATCTATAAAACCTTAGCAGTTGAGAGCTGGAAGCAGGAAGATCAGAAACTGAAAGTCACTCTACAAAGCCAGTGTGAGGCCAGTTTGGGCTGCAAAAGACCCTTGTCTCCAAAATAAAATAAAGATAACAGTATCTACCCCTCTGGGCTACTTGACAGACTGTCTTGACACATGCGGAATGCTTAGGAAGAGAGCCTGGCACACAGTGATTATAGTCACAGGCACCATTCCTGATTCTCCCCCAGCGTCTCTGCTGTGAAGGTCACCACAATCCTTCCTGAGTTGTGTCGTGTGTTGGTGTCTGTGAGGTATCGCTAGTTTCAGAGACCCTCTGTGACCTTTCTCTTGGTTCCATGTGCACTCAATGGTCTCACTCAGGACTTCAACTCCCACACATGAGCTGCAGGAAGCTCCTGAACTTCCTCCTTGGCATTAACCAAGAGACCAGCGGCTGCACTCAAAGGAGTGGATGCCAAAAGGAGGGAAAACCGGAGTAAGGAGGAGAAAAATGGGCCTGTTCTGGTCAGGGCCCACACCCTTCATGCTGTGTGTGTGACTCAGAATCCACCTTTCAGTAGAGACAGCAGCTGACCACACAGCTGAGAGAGAGCTTCCCAAGGACTGACTGACCGATGGAGGAAACCGTAACAGACCCCTTCCTTCTGCAGCCCCCTCCACAGATCCGGCCTTAGGGGAAAGATCATGTTTTCTGAATTGAGATGTCTCATGACCGGTATGATGACCAATGAGGCATCGGCGGACTTGCAAGGACCTCACTCTCAACACGGGCGCTGTGTGGGGAAAGCATTCTTGTTGGACTCCACAGAGAGATCATTCTAACTCCCACCGCCCAGGTGTCAAGAGGAGCTGCTTTTTCTCTTTTGGACTCTTCTTCCTGTTCTGGAGAAGCTACCAGTGTCAGAAAAAAGGGCGTGAGACCTGGGAATGAGGCCAAGAGGATGAAGAAAGATGAGTCAAGTGTTTCTCTGTAATAGTTGACATCATAATTCCAGGCTCCACCCCCAGCCTGCCAGGATTGTTTCTTGCCAAACTACTTCCTCCACCTTTCCTGAGGATGAACCAACTTTTATGGTATTTTCCCCCTCTACCTTAGGAGTTCTCCTGTGTTCACAGTACCCACCCTTGCATACATTTCTGTCCTTTCAAAGTTCCTCTCCACACTCCTCATGTCTGCATTTACCTTCAGACCAAATGGCCCAAAACAAACAGGACACCTTCTCAGTGACCCCAGGAGGCACGGTTTTAGTTGCTGTTTGGTAGGTGTGGGAGTGAGACAGCATCTCACTTCATAGCCCAGGCTGGCCTGGAACGTGTCCTCAGACTTGTGGCAATCCTTCTGTCTCATCCTCCCAGATCATGAGGAGTTTATTATTCTGAGATTTAAAGACCTCCAACTAGTCCAGTAGTGGTGGTGTGGGGTAGTGGCGCGCGCCTTTAGTCCCAGCGCTCAGGAGGCAGAGGCAGGAGGATCTCTGAGTTCTAGGCCAGCCTGGTCTACAGAGTGATTTCCAAGACAGATAAGGCTACATAGAGAAACCCAGTAGTCAGGCTTTCTTGGGACCACCAGCTCCCCAATAATGACATGGAGACTTATTTAATTATGAAAGCTTAGCCTTTAGCTTAGGCTTGTTCCCAGCTAGCTCTTATAACTTAACATGTTTCTATTAATCTATGTTCTGCCATGTGGCTTTTACTTTTCCCAAAATGTGTACATCCAACTTAGTGTCTCACTAGCATCTCCGTGCTTAGATTCATCCTGAGTTCCTCTCTCTTCATGGAAGTCCCGCCTATTTGCTCCTGCCTAACTATTGGCCATTCAGCTCTTTATTAAACCAATCACAGTGACACATCTTCACACAGTGTAAATAAATATTGTGCAACAAAACCTTGCCTTGAAACCCCACCCCCAATCCCCTCGAAAAAAGACTTCCAACTTTTGCTGGGACAGGGCTGAGTGGTCTTGGGCACATTTATGATATACATATATTATTTGTGTGTGTGTGCATTGGTGTTTTGCTTTCATGTATGTCTGTGTGAGGGTGTTGGATCCTCTGGAACAGAAGTTACAGACATCTGTGAGCTGCCATGTGGGTGCTGGGAATTGAACAAAGGTCCTCTGGAAGAGCAGCCAGTGCTCTTAACCTCTGAGCCATCTCTCCAGCCCCCACATTTATCTTTCTAAGCTTCTTCACCCTAACTGGAACCTTTGTCATGGAGTTATAAAGGACCAAATGAGGAAATAAATGTGCTGTGGACTGCACTGTATCCTTCCTTAAAATTCATATGCTAAAACTTTAATCCTCAGTGTGATAGTCTCAGGATATGGGGCTTTTGAGAGCTACATGGGTTTAAAATGATCCTAACAGCTGGGTTTCCAGAACAGGATGTCTACCTTGATAGACAGCAGAAACCCCACCCTCTTCCTCTCTGCCATGTGAGCAGCTGGCTACCTGAAAGTCAGGAGAATGCTCTCCACACACTGGAGCTTTGGTCTTTTATCTCTTACTCTCCAGACTAGAACTTTCTGATATTTAAGCCACTCATTCCAGGTGGGCAGCCTCCTCACCCCTCCCACAACACACAGTCCCAGGATTTCTCCCACACCCGTTCTGGGGCTCACCTGCCACCACAGCTGACTAGGAAGCATCCTTTGATGATCAATAAGGAATATAAAATATAGAAAAAGAATACCCATTTCTTTATGATTTGATGGTGACCCATGGCCTGGAGTAATACAGATTAACTGCCCAGTGGCTTCCAGATGTAACAGATGTGAAGGGAATGATTTCAGCATTCATGGACTTGTCCTGGGGACACACACACATCAAATGAATGAACCCACCTTGTGATAGCCAGTGGCAGGCCCCCTAATGCTGATGCTCAGTTTGATGCATCACACCACAATAGTAAGGAAGGAGGATTTGGATGTTCTAGCTCTGTCAGTGGGAAAACTGAAATTGAACCACCGTGAAGAAGTAAACAGGGCTCCTTATGCACGACCACCTCCCCCAATAGTGAGGAGGGAGAATTTGGAAGTATTGGCTCTGTCAGTGAGAAAACAAATTGGAATCAAAATCAACTATGAAGAAGTTAACAGGGCTTATTATATTCCCCAGAACCCTGGCATCATCACAACAGAATCTACATCCCACTGTGACATTCTTGATTTTGACTACACAAAGCGTCCTTCTAAAGCAGGCACCTCTGGAGAGTGCAACATCAGAAGGAGGGCAAATCTCCGCAGTCACTCCGTTCTTCAGATGATGTCAGCGTCTGCCTATGGGACAGCAGTACAACCCCAAGGGAAGGAAAAGTGGGGGATGCAAAGACCATCTCGACAGGACGCACAGCTGTAGACTTTCCTTGGCATCTGTGTTAGGCAGTTGTGGATGATCAGAAACTTAAGATTCGTGATAGCCATTCAAACAATGCTTCCAAACCAAGTCACTTAGAAACTGCTCACGCTACTGAAGTAGACTGCCTGTTTTTCAGTCCTTGTAGTGAGCTCATGCTTGCCATAGCCTCAGCTGACGAGACTGTTGCCTTGCAGGATCTGAGTAATCAGAAACTCAGGTTGCATTCCTTTGAATCACAGTCCAAGTTCAGTGGTCACCTCACAATGAGACTAACTCTTGGCTTCTGGTGAGACCGATTGTTAAATGCCTTGGGGTGCGTGGCATTTAAGTAAAGTTGAAGAAGAACAGCCCAGAAGATGCAGAAGATGGCCCACCAGAGTTGTTGGTTATTCATGGTGGTCACACTGCCAAGATTCTTGAATTCTCCTAGAAGCCTAGTGAACCTTGGTTGATTTGTTCTGTATCAGGAAATAATATTGTGCAAGTGAGGCAGATGGCAGAGAACAATTGTAATGATGAGTGCCTGAACATTTATAATGATGAATGCATGGACCCAGAGGATGAGGATCCTAGACATGTCTGCATATGTGATTTTTAGACTCTCCCTTTTCCTCTGAACCTTTTTTGTTTTGTTTTGTTTTTGTTGTTGTTGTTTTGGGTTTTTTGTTTGCTTCTTTTTGAGACAGGGTTTCTCTTTGTAGCTTTGCACCTTTCCTGGATCTCACTTTGTAGACCAGGCTGGCCTGGAACTCACAAAGATCCGCCTGCCTCTGCCTCCCGTGTGCCGAGATTAAAGGCGTGCGCCGCCACCCATGTCAGTTTTATTTTTCTTTAATTATATTTGAAGGGGTTAATGCAGCGGCACTCGTGGCTGGTGCTAGATGCTGCCATGGCAGAAGAATCATGAGCCATGGTTACCTTTTTAGAGCTTTATTAGGAGAAAGGAGAGAGAGAGAGAGAGAGAGAGAGAGAGAGAGAGAGAGAGAGAGAGAGAGAGAGAGAGAGAGAAAGGAGAGAGACTGGGCAGAGGACAGAGAGAATACGGAATGAGGGGGCCCGGTGGGAGGGCATGCCCGCTTTTTAAACTGGGATGCCATCGCAGGCTAATGACGTAATAAGGACATAGTCCTTACAATATTAATCCTTGATAAGAGTTTCTTTCTTTGGGAGGAGGGTAGTCTTTGATAACTTTGAGACTCTCTCCATTTTGGTTGACTTATCTCACCATTGGGCCTGTTATCTCCTTGACTAACTGTGTGCTCGCTTATAAGGAGGAAATCGCATATATATATATATATAGTCACCATCCCAAGGGCTACATGTTTGTGTCCCCACAAAACTTATAGATAAGTCCAGATGTGGTGGCTCCCACCTGTAATCCCAGAATTTGGGAAGCTGAGGCAGGAAGAGCAACAATTCCAAACCATCCTGGGCTATGAAGCGAGATTGTCTCAGAAACCAAGAGCATCAGTAGCAAGCCTGTATATAGAAACTCCAACCGGAAAGGTGATAGCATTAGTGGGTGAGGCTGTCAGGAGATGATCTGGTCGAGGGGACAGAGCCCTCTGAATGGAATTTGTGCCCTTGGATCACAGCCTCCAGAGAAATGATCTGTAGCTGAGAACTTGCCCCTGAGCCACAAGCATGAGGCAGAAAGAGAGACTGAGAAATGGTGTGGGCTTTTTTTTTTTAAAGGTTATTTAATACTTATTTATTTATTTATTTATTTTTGTTTTGTTTTATTCATTTTTTAATTTAATTTTATTTTATTTTACAATACCATTCAGTTCTACATATCAGCCACGGGTTCCCCTATTCTCCCCCCTCCCACTCCCTCCCCTTATCCCCAGTCTACCCCACATTCCCACCTCCCCCAGGGCAAATCCTCCCCCGAGGACTGCGATCAACCTGATAGACTCAATCCAGGCAGGTCCAGTCCTCTCCTCCCAGACTGAGCCAAGTGTCCCTGCATAAGCTCCAGGTTTCAAACAGCCAACTCATGCAATGAGCACAGGACTTGGTCCCACTGCCTGGTTGCCTCCCAAACTGATCAAGCCAATCAACTGTCTCACCTATTCAGAGGTGAGGGCCTGATCCAGCTAGGGGCCCCTCAGCCTTTGGTTCATAGTTCATGTGTTTCCATTCATTTGGCTATTTTTTTTTTTCAATAATTGAGTAAAACCGAAATGTATTATAAGCTACAGTCGTCCTAGGGACCTCCATGCTATATATATAGCCTCTATGGTTCTATGGGTTGTGGTCTGATTGTTCTTTATTTTATATCTAGAATGGTGTGGGCTTTTTAAACCTCAAAACTCACCTTTGGTAGAGGTGGTGGTGATGGAGGTGGTGTGGCAGTGGTGGTATGATGGTGGAGATGGTGTAGTGGAAGAGGTGGTGGAGCAGGAGGATGTGGTGGAGGAGGAGGAGGTGGTGGTTGTAGTGGTAGAGGTGGAGGTGGTAGAGGTGGTGGTGATGGTGTAGTGGTGGAGGTGGTGGTAGCAGGATTAGAACCAGGACTTGAATCTAAGCAGACTGTTCCTCACCATGTAGTCTAATCACCAGTAGAAGCCAGGCATGTTGGTAGATATATGTAATTCCAGCACTTGGAAATCGGGGGCAGGGCAGGAGGATTGCAGCAAGTTCTCAGCCAGCCAGGGATGCACAGCAAGACTCTGTCTCAAAATAGCAAACAAGTGAAACACCAGACAAATATTTGGGTTACCTACACCTCTGTCTTCCCAACACCCGAAGGATAATTAAACTAGATTAATAAAATATAAAGTAGGCAGCTTCGTGTATGGAACCACTTGCTTTCAGTTTTTTTCTGGGTCATCTCACACTATGTATGCATATTTAATTCAAGTCCTGTCTCCAAAATATTTTCATCATAAATAAAAAAAAATTGATTCTCTTACATTCCTTCAATGGTGTCTAATTAAAATTTATCTTATTTAAATCAAACACTATAAACAAAAAGTACAAATTGTATTCATTTTTCTTCTCTATCTTTTAACTTCACAGACTAATTTCTCAGATTATTTCTAGAACCCTAGGCTCATAAAACGGAGGAGCCAGAAGCCGTAAAATCCCCACTGTCCTTCCAAACCATATATTAGAGTTAGGTGTAGCTACACCAGAGGCGGAGGCAGGAGGGTCCCAAGTTTGAGGCGAGTCTGAGCTATAGAGCAAGAGTCCCCATTTCAAAACAGAAAACAAGAAGGGGGTGGGGTTGTAGCTCCAGCAGGAAGCTCCCTTGGCCTAGCATGCATGAAGAAGCTCCCTTGGCCTAGCATGCATGAAGCTCCCTTGGCCTAGCATGCATGAAGCTCCCCTGGTCTAGCATGCATGAAGCTCCCTTGGCCTAGCATGCATGAAGAAGCTCCCTTGGCCTAGCATGCATGGAGCCACCGGTCCACCCCCAGCACTGCATAAACACAGCAGGTAGTCCCAGTGCTCCAGAGGTGGGGGCAGGGGGCTCAATTCAAGGTCATCCAGAGCAAGTTCAAGGCCAGCCTGGGCTACAAGAAACTTGAAAAAAGAATGAGGAGGAAAAGAAGGAAATCAAGCATACGTCTATCAGTCTGTATGAGTCTTCCTTCTCTAACTAAACGCACTCTAATTAGGACGTTAAACATTCCTATCTAGTGGAGCATATGCAAAAATAGTCTCTGTTCTGCCACATGAAAAGCTAGATTCTTGAAGGTGGAGACTGCGTCTTCCTTTTTCTTTTGATTATTCTAAGCCCTTGAATAGTCCCTGGATCTAGGGTCACTCAATACTTGCACATCTATAACTTCTTACTACAATCTCTGAGATACAAAACCATTGTGCTTCTGTATGAGCCCAACAGTGTAAAGATATCCCCACCCAAAAATCTTCACTCTTCGACTATGCCCATGTATTTCAACTGTCTTTCCTCCAAGAGAGAAGACTGAGGTGTTTGCCTCTTTGAGAGGCTGCATCTGGCTGCCTCAGCATGTCTGGTCAATAGCCTTCCTCATGTCTGGACTCCCAAGCAGACACACCTTGATGTAAGGAGTTTGATGGGCAGCCTCCAAGATGGCCTCTTACGACATCCTCCCAAGCGATGGGATTGTGGGCCTGTGACAGCAGTCCCGACCCCTGAATGAGACTTAAAGAGCTGGGGGCGAGTGGCATTACTGGGAAAGGCACTTGCTGCCAAGCCTGATAACCATAGGCCCCCACCTGACGGAGAATCAACTCCCACAGCACAGCTCTCTCTCTCTCTCTCTCTCTCTCTCTCTCTCTCTCTCTCTCTCTCTCTCTCTCTTTCTCTCATACACTCTCATACACACACACACACACACACACACGGGGGAGGCGGGGCTGAAGTACAACTAAAATCCAAAATTGCTAGTGTTCCTACGGTTTAAAATGTCTACAAAAGGGGAGCTAGGAGAGAGATGGCTCAGCAGCTAAGAGCACTGGGTGCTCCTCCCGACGGACTAGGGTTCAATTCCCAGCACCCACATGGCAGCTCATGACTGTCTGTAACTTCAGGTCCAAGGGATTTGGCACCCTCTCATGAACATATATGCAGACCAAAGACCAATGCACACAAAATAAATGTTTTTTTTTTCCATGAAAGAGAGAAAAAACAAACAGGAAGGGAAAATATATGCATTTAATGAGAAGAGGAAGTTAACTATTTTTCCTCAGTATACCGAAAAATTGTTAAGTAGTTATAATGGAATCCATACGCCTCCTTAAACATGTCACAACATCAGGATGATATGTAAGACAATGGCACCAAGTGTGATGTGAATGTCTATAAACCCAGCACTCAGTACATGAAGAGAGGAGGAGCTAGCACTCAGGGTCATGCTTGGCCATCTGCCAAGGCCAAGCCTGGACGACAGGAGCTTTTGTTTCAATAACTGTTTTTCAAAAACAGTTGTGAGAGCCAGGTGTGACGGAACAAGCCTTTAATTCCAGCGCTTGGGAGACAGAGGCAGGTGGATCTCTGAGTTCAAGGCCAGTCTTTATAAATCAAGTTCCAAGACAGCAAGGGCTACACAGAGACCCTGCCTTAAAAACAATAAAATAAAATTTAAAAAATTAAAAACATATGAATAAAAAAGCACCTGGAAAACAGTTGTCTCAACCTTTTGTCCTTATCTGTTCTTAGATCTGATTGTATAGAACTCATGAAGTTGTTGTAAGGACTAAATGAGATAATTCATACAAGGAATGATAAACACTG
Source organism: Peromyscus maniculatus bairdii (assembly GCF_049852395.1). Lineage (NCBI taxonomy): Eukaryota > Metazoa > Chordata > Mammalia > Rodentia > Cricetidae > Peromyscus > Peromyscus maniculatus. The sequence goes on from NC_134861.1 coordinate 70,354,540, forward strand.
AATACATGTTAGTCACCATGGATGGTGTTTTTAATCTAGGTGAGTAGGATACTGGAGAGAGAGGGGAAGACATAAGTGTTTCCATGGTGACCATCCAACTCTGAGTCCCTTCCCTTCAATCCTCTCATCTAAGCAGTGAAGACAATGTTACTTAGCTGCCTCTTTCCCAGAAACAACTCACCACGATGGGTCCTTTTCCAAGCCCCATGATGGGTCCTGTTCCAAGCCCCATGATGGGTCCTGTTCCAAGCCCCATGATGGGTCCTGTTCCAAGCCCCAGGATGGGTCCTGTTCCAAGCCCCAGGATGGGTCCTGTTCCAAGCACCTTACTTTGTAGAAATGCAAGGTGTTGGGGCTGGAGAGATGGCTCCGCGGTTAAGAGCACTGGCTGCTCTTCCAAAGGACCTCGGCTCAATTTCCAGCACCCACAAAGCGGCTCACACAACTGTCTGTAACTCCAATTCCAGGGGATCTGGCATCCTCACACAGGCAAAACCCCAATGTACATAAAATCAATCTTTAAAAAAATAATAACAAAAGCAAGATGTCCGGCTGCAGTTATGGCTCAGCAGTTGAAACCACTTGCTGCTTTTTGCCAGGTTCAGTTCCCATCCCCCACACGATGGCTGTACCGGTCATGTGACTCAAGTTTCAAGGGTCTGATGCTTTCTTCAGACTTCTGTGGGTACCAGAAAGGCACACGGTGCATGGACATACATCGAAGGAAACTTTCATATGCCTAAAATAAATACGTCTGGGAAGAGAATTTAATTTTTAAAAAAGGAACAAAATAAGTTTCTGCAACAGTGTCTCCCTTCCAGTCTTCCCTCTTCCTGCTCTGAGCAGAGCCATGCTGTGGGGCTGTGGGAGCAGGATGAGCAGACACCAGTTCAGACCTACACCGTCGTCTGGCAGTCTAAGAATTCATGGCCGAGGAGGAAAGCATGGTGAACCTGGCTTTATCATTGTCCAACAATCTAATAAGCAGCTCGCATTGTCTCTAACAGCTTCATTCAGATAACAATGTCCTGGCCACCTGAGAAATCTCTAGAATGTTATTTAGCTGTGGGTTACCATGGTGATTAGCTTGTGAAAGAGTTCTCAGAGATGCATTCTCTCAATGTACTCATAATTCTGATGAGGATGCTGCTTGTCCTGCCTATGATGCTAACGTGGCCCAAAGATCTACTGGTGGTTCGTCCCATTGGAAACCCCCTTGACACTCCACGGCCAACAAGTGCTTCAAGGGCACGTCATGTGAGTGGGTTAGTACCACAGAGCAGCTGATCCTTTGTGATGAGAGTGTGATGCCAGCTAAATCAGGTACCACTGGGGCCCAACTACACCTTGTGACATCAGAATGTGTCTCTATCCTGTCCTGTCTGGATTAAGATGCTTTAGGAATAACATTATTTGGTAAACGAATCCTAAATCAAACATTTTTGGAAGATAATCTTGGATTAACTCAGAGTGATGCCAATCTGTGTTTTTCCACATTGATTCATTTAGAGTAGTTTTTTTTTTCTTTTTAATTCTCATATTACTGAATTGACAGACCTATTTCATCCTGGGTCCTATCACAAACAAGCGAGTTGTCTTTGTGATAAACACCAATGCCAAAGAGCAGACATTTTTAATTTCTATTCTTATCGCAAGGTGATCCAAACTACATTTTGATGGCTGGGCTGAGCAGGACAGCTGAGTCGGATTTCATTCACTGAGGTTAGTTTGCACCATGAGGGATAATTCTATAATTATTTCAAATCCCTCATTTGTCTTGGAATTATAATGAAAATAATATAGAAAGAATCTAATTAAATCTTGTTAACATAGTTTAAAATATTTATATTGAGATTTATATTTTACTCTCTAGCAAATCTTTTTTTTTTTCCCTTTTTTTAATAGAGACTCACGTAGCCCCCACTGGCTTTAAATTGCTTAGTAGCTAAGGATGTCCTTGAACTTCTGCTTCTGCCTCCACAGTGCTAGGATTACAGGCATATGTCTCCACACTCATTTACCCACCCAACAGTAGGAGACCTTTTGTGACTTATTAATTACTGCTTTTATATTTTTCCTATGTGACATCACAAGTCTCATGCTCTACCGACTGAGCTAGCTGGGTGACACCCTTGTGACATTAAATTATACAACCGTGGAAATTTGACTGTGTTTTTTCTTTTCCAGGAAGGTTTTTAAAACTTCCCTTTCTAGAAAACTGGCTTTTATTTGTCCTTTTTCAGTTTTCTCCCATCTTTTCCTATATTTTATTTCCTCTGATCTAGTTCTTCCCTTTGAGTATTATCGTGAAACCTTTTTTCTTTGTCTTCTTTTACTAATAATGCCAAAGGTGTTGTAATTGCTCACTGAAAATGGTCTTAAAACTTTAAACTACATGTCATTTCTGAGGATTAATATTTAAGAAGATTTCTTTTGCACAACAATAGATATTAAAATATTTCTTTAAAAACAAGATAAAAATAATCCTGGTGATTTGAGCACTTTTTATCTTTCCTAGGATATTAGTTGACAGTTATCAACTGTCAAAATTAATGTACGTGAGCTGACAGATGTGCTAATTAGCTTTACTGTGGTCATCATTTCATGCACACATATGCCAAATCTGTATACTGTGGTTTAAGTGTCTCCCAAAAAGGCATGTATCAGAATCCTAACACTTCTCTGGTGGTGTTATGCTGGTGGAACCTTTAAGACAGTGGTTCTCAACTTGTGGGTCATGACCCCTACAGGATTCACAAACCAGATGTTTACATTATGGCTCATAACAGTAGCAAGATTACAGTATGAAGTAGCAACAAAATAATTTTATGGTTACAGGTCACCACAACATGAGGAACTGAATTAAAGGGTCACAGCATTAGGAAGGTTGTGAACCACTGCTTTAAGAGGTAGAAGGTCATTGATGTTGCCACACTTGGAAGATAATGAGCATAATTAATGTAATTTTCCTGGGAGCCTGGAGGTCACCACACACACCAGGCCTTCCTACACATAGCTGTTTGGCTTCTTGCTTCTCAGCATGCTCTAAGTCAGTGTGTTGGTATCAGTGCCCTTTCCTAAGGACCTCTGGAGATGTCGGTCAAAATAAGCCTCTTTTTGATGTTGTGTTTTGAGACAGGGTCTCCCTATGTAGCCCTGGCTGGCCTAGAACTATGTAGATCAGGCTGGCCTCAAACTCACAGAGATTCCCCCTAAAGGCACATGCCACCACACCCAGCTCGAAATAAGCCTCTTCACTTGATCTGTAGTCAAATATTCCACCCCCGAAAAACCTCTCCTCTTTATGACATAGTCAGCTACAGGTATTGTTTGGTTTCGTATTACATTTGCATTCTTTAGGGTGGGACACGTGGAAGCCAGAGGACAACTTTCAGAAGTCTGGTCTCTCCTTCCACCATGTGAGTCCTGGAGATTGAACTCAGATTGTCAGGCGTGGCCGCAATCACCTTTACCCTCTCAGCCAACGGGGCTGACCCAGCTTTGGGTATTTTGATTTGGCAACATAAAATGAACTAATACTCAGAAATGAACATATATCATTTTTTGTCACTTATCACTTAATAAAGCTAGGAAAAAAGCCATATAAGCCTGAATCTGGTTTCTGCCTCTTAAACAAATGATTGTTTCCAACTTTAGTTTTCTCATCCACAAAATAGAGGTGGGACCTCCCTCACTTCTGTTTTTGTTTTTTGAGACAGGGTTTTACTGTGTAGCCTTGGCTGTAGCTCTGTAGAACAGCCCTGGCCTCGAACTCATGGAGACCTGCCTGCATTTGCCTCCAGAGTGCTGGGATAAAAAGTGTGTGCCACCACTGCCCGGCTAGCTTCCTCACGTTTGATGGTGGCAATGTTATAACATAACAAAATGCTTAGTGAGGTGTCTGCCACAGTGGACACTCGATGAACTACAGTGCTTATTGCTGTTACTCTCATCTTAGAAACTCAGTTTGGCATAGTCAAATGACTTACCCCACTCCTCCATCTCTTTAAGTGAAGCTGAGGACTAGTCTGAAAGGTTAAAGACATATCCCAGGTATCCACAGGAGAGGAAACATCACCTCTGGATGCACTATGGAGAAAGAAAACTTACAGTAGCTGATATAGCCCCAGGAGAGTGTAGACTGATGGGAAGATTTAGCAGTAGGAAGAAAAAAAATGTAGAGGAGCTACAGTTTGGGGTAATACTTCAAAGGTCAAAATTGAGAGTGAGGAGGAGGTAGAGGCATGTTAAGTGGAGCAGGTGTCAATGAGATCATGGATGGGTAGGCAGCTGTGTGTGTAGCCAACACAACTACCCAGCTGAAGTAAGGGGTTGGTGTATGCTTGATTTTATCTGAAGGCCAAGATGTGATGGAAGGATGATCCAGAATGTAATGATCTGAAGGCAGTTACCCAGATGGCCCATGAAAAAATAAATAAATAAATAAATCATCAACTACAGTTGAGAATAAATAGTGACACTGTATTTAATCATCTGCCACATTTCTCTCTCTTTTTCTCATCCACATGGGATCTCACAGATGACTGATTTTTCTCCTGGAAGTGGGACAGAACAGACCAATCAGCAAGCACTTCAACTTCCTCAGGAAACAGGAGCAAGCATCCTATGACCTTGAATAGCCACCTAAGACTCTGACTCAGCCCTGGAATCTGAGTGATGTCATGATAAGTAGCCAGGGGACAGCCCTAAACACCTGGGTGCTCCACTCCATGGAGTCCTGGCTTGCTCAGTTGTCAATTGGGGCTTTGGATATAAAGTTGACTCCATCTGCAAATGTGTAAGGAATGCGTGGAAAGGAATCTTTGGAAAGAGAAGGAGGCAGAGACTGAACACTGTACTAGAATTTCCTTTCTTTGTGCTCTTTCTGTAGGATGGGGTGAGGAAGAGGGCGCAGCCAACTTCCCAAGGCACCTGGAGGCTCTTAGGAACTAATCTGCTCACACCGCTGCTTTCAAACTCTAATCCCACATTCACACTAAACTGTCTTGTAACTTGGTGGGTAGCTCAGTATATTCCAGGCCCCCTATCAAGTGGTAAATACTGGATTACCCTTAGACAGAGTAACCAAAAGAACACACAGTTCCTCGAATCAAGAAACTGAGACTGGAATGGACTCAATTTCCTTTCTTTTATAACTAAACATTTTAGTTAGCATACAAAACAATGGGTTTTGTTATGATATTTTCATATGAAAATAATTTATGATTCATATTCATCCCCCAACCCAGTTCTTAATACATATGTAACATACTATTTGCCAACTACTGAATAGGTCCTGAGCCACATAACTTTAAGGCCTTTCCTAATCATCAATCTGACCCTGAGTAAATTTACCTCACCATTTCAAATATTACATACAATTTAAACATTGTAGGTTGCTGTCATATCTAATGCCAAACCCAATTTCTCTTAAAGTCAAATCTCTATCTCCACTGCCAACATATAAATTAAGCGCTCTACCACTGAGCTAAATCCCCAAGCCATCCTTAGCCCTTCTTTTTAAAAAATTATTATTTTTGTGATTGTGTATCTATGTATGCTTCTGTGTGCGTTTATACACATGAGTGCAGGTGTCCACAGAGGCCGAAGGCCTTGGATTCCCCAGGAGCTGGAGTTACAAATGGTTATGAGCCTCCTGACATGGCTACTAGACGTAGAGCTTGTGTCTTTTGCAAAAGCAGTGTGATTCTTAACCACTGAGCCATCTCTCCAGCCCTATCCTTGACAGTTCTTAAAATTCCAAATACTTAAAACCAAATATCTGGGGGCCAGCAAGATGGCTCAGGAGGTAGAGGCACTTATCACCAGGCCTGACAAACTGAGTCCAATCCCTGGGACCCATATGGAAGGAGAGAACTAAGTATTTGGGGGTTGTCCTTTGACCTCCACACCCTGCTGTGACACATCTGTGCTCTCCTACACCACGCATTAAGTAAAATCAATCAATCAATCAAACAAAAACCAAATACTGAGCCTTCTTCCCCTCCTACCAGCTCTACCCACAATCTCATCTGAAACGATGAAAACTTGCTCACCTTCCGTCCACAACGAGGGTGTTCAACACCAACATGGTTCTTGGAGCTAGGAACTCCAAACTCCACTGCTCACATCCCTTTCTGTACTTCTGCTCCATCCAGTTAGTGGCCAGTGCCGGCTCGCTGGTGCACACACCAGACTCTTGAATGGATCCCCACTGCTGATGGATGGCCATCTTACCTTCTCAAGTCTGGACCTCTGTTTCCATCCTTTACAATGACATACAGTGACAAAGGTGTATGGGTATGCCTCAACTTCAGTGATCTGATTTACCCTTTTAAATTATTATTTATTTATTATGGGGGGGTGCACATGTGGCAGACAGAGTGCATGTAGAAGTCAGAAAAGAACTTGTGGAGTCATTACTCTCTTTGTGCTCTTTTAAAGCATGGATTCTGACAATTAAAATGATGTCACCAGGCTTGCCCCTTTAAATGAACTTTTAAAGACTGTCTCACCGTAGCCCCAGTTGGCTTCAGATACAGTATGTAACTGAAGATGACCTTGAACTCCTGATCCTCCTGCCTCCACCTCCTAAGGGCTAGTATTACAGGCATGCACCACATCCAGCTCGATTTCAAATACTATCCACTTAACATAAAAAGTCTTCCCGTGACACTCAAAGGCTTTGTTTCTGGCCACCAAACAGCTCTTCCATCTTCCCTCTCCTGCATGCAAATGTTCTAGCATGATACACAGTCATCTGGATCTGTGCTCACTCTAGACCTTTGGCCTAGAATCTTCTCCTGCTGTTTCACTGTTTTTTTTTTTTTTTAATCTGAACATTTCCTATGACTAGTTTAATCTGAGCATTTCCTGTGAATGATGCCAGCAGGAAGAGAAACTGCTCTCTCCTCCATGGTTCCATAAATTGATGTCTGCCATTAGCATTCCCAGGCAGAACCCATTGATAACTAAGGTTAAGTTGTAATCATCTGGCAAAGCCTGGTGATTCCAGATACTTGGGAAGCTGCGGTTGGAAGATCTCAAGTTCAAGACCCGCCTGGGTGTGGTGGTTTGAATGTAATTGACCCCTATAAGCTCATAGGGAGTGGCACTATTAGGAGCTGTGACTTGGCTGTAGTAGGTGTGGCCTTGTTGGAGGAAATGTATCACTGTAGGGGTGGGCTTTAAGGTTTCCTACTCTCAAGATATGGCCCAGTGTCGGAGTTTATTTCTTGTTGCTTTCTGATCAAGACGTAACCAGCACCATGTCGGCCTGCACGCCACCACGCTCCCCACCATGATGATAGCAGACTGAACTGATGAATGAAGCTGTAAGCGAGCCACCCCAATTAAATGTTTCCCTTATAAGAGTTGCCATGGTCATGGTGTCTCTACACACCAATAGAAACCCTAACTAAGACACCTGGCTGGCTACAGAGGAAGTTCACGGCCAGCCTGCAACTCAGTGAGACCCTGTCTCGAAATAAACAAAGCAAAAGAGGTACTGGGGATGTCGTTCAGTGGTAAAGTGCTTGCCTTGCACACAGCAAGTCTAAGTTAGATCCCTTTTAAAAAAGTGTTAGTCATCTTTGCAGCCCCAGGGCCTACCGTGTGTAGGAGCTGGGTAAAACAGTGCTGACTAAAGCTGAACTGGATTTCAGTAACAACTGCCTCCCATTCTCAGTTCCTCAAACAATCTGAGTCAGGCCTTACATCTCAAAGTGGGCATTCTTCTGAGATACTTTGTCTTTTGTTGACAACTAAACACACTTAAAGCATTGTTTGGACCAAAGTTATTCTCCAGCCAATATAAAGGGCACGGTGACAGTGTCAGCCACATTGTGTGGAACATCATTAACTTATCTGATCTCAGACAAACAGATAGAAAAGAGAACGTCCCGGTGGAAAGCCCTCTCCAGAACAGCGGCCATTCACTGCACTTCCTAGGCCATTGCTCTTTTCCTGAAACAAGTCTATTGTTCATTCATTATTGTTGTCGCTGAAGTATTAGAAGACACGAAACAGAAAAGCAGTGTATAAGTGAGATTAGCAGTATACTCTTTGTGGCAATAATCAATTACCAAACGTTGAATAAAATTTCAAGAAACAATTATCTTAAAATGTCCAAATGCTATATATACTTCCTGTTTCACATAAAAACAGTAATTTGGGATAGGGATGTTGTTCAGTGATAGAGAGCCCAGAGTGAAAGGAGCCAAGCAAGTATTACCAAAAAGGCAGAGAAACAATTTGTCATTTAAATGATAACAACAAAAAAAAACTTTTTTATTTTGCTGCATATGAATATCCTTGAGCAAAAAAAAAAATTAGCACCTTGAAAACTTGTTCAGAAGCCTATGCAGATGGATTAGGGAAAGGTGCTTGCCACCTAAGCCTACTGATCCAAGTGAAGAGCCTCAGAGCACCTGTAAAGGGGGACAGTGTGAACTCACCTCCACACATGTACTGTGGCATGCACACAAGTGTGTGTGCACATGTACCCCCGACACACACATGTACATACAATAATAATAAATCTTTAAAATTGTATTCATTCAGGCTGAGCAGGGGTGGCACACACCTTTAACCCCAGCACTCAGGAGACAGAAGCAGACAGATCTCTATGAGTTTGAGGCCAGCCTGGTCTATAGATCGAGTTCCAGAACAGCCAGAGCTACACAGAGAAATCCTGTCTCAAGAAAACATAAAAACAAAAACAACTGTCTTCAGAATTATTTTAAATTTACATTTGACTTCTGACTTACTTAAACTTTGTTATTTTTAACTCTGTGTGGGTGTATACAAGCAGGTGTCTTGGAGGCCATAGGTATTAGAGCCCCTGCAGTTGGAGTTAGAGGTGGTTGTGAGCCCCCATTGTGGAAGATGGGAACTGAACTTGGGTCCTCTGCAAAATCGGTATAAGCTCTTAAGGGCCCTCTCTCCACCCCGACTTACTTTTAAAAACTCCCTTAGCAGTTTACTCTATAAAATTCTTCCCTGTCAACAGCCATTGACTGATGTCTATTGAGACACCAGTGCTCTCTGGAGGGGATGCCAAGGATCCCTAAGCATCTGTAGGAGACAATGCTGCTGTGTGTGCTGGAGAATCAGGGCCATTGTCTTGCTCAATCAGTTGGCAGTCACTGAGCTCATCAGCTAAGTCCAATGGACTGGCAGAGAACTCAAACATGAGGAAGGAATGGTAATGTAGTGAGCCAGGCCAGTGACTGGTTTGCCCAGAGCAGCCAGAGTCAGGGCAGCATCCAGTCAAGTTACAACACTCGGGGCAGACTCCAAGACAGCTCTGGAAAACAAAATGATGGCTCTTGTTTACAATCTAGTGCAAATTATAGAAACAAGAAGAAGTGGCTACCACACTGTTGTGCACCACACTGTTGTGCTTACTAGGCATCTACCATCAAGCTGTAGCTTAAGCAGATGCATACTATGACAGGCAGACAGTGGATAGAAGACACCCACCGTGATCCCTAGGAGAAGCAGGAACCTAGCAGTTCTCTTCATTAGCCAAGAGATCTAGAAGCAAGTGGTTGTCTCCCACCCAAAATGATGCTCAGATCTGGTTCTGGATCAAGACAAGTCCTCTAACCTCTCAGTTCCTCTTGTGGAAATAACCATCCTAAGAAAGGTACTATCATAGATAAGGATGCAGAGGGGGACTGTAAGTGGGAAGAAATTCAAAGTGAGGAATGAGAGAGGAAAAGACAAAATATCACATATTTTTCCCATATTTGCAATATACGTGTGTGTGTATGTGTGTGTGTGTGTGTGTGTGTGTGAGAGAGAGAGAGAGAGAGAGAGAGAGAGAGAGAGAGAGAAAGAGAGAGAGAGAGAGGATGCTGTGTATGTGTGACAAAAACGTTTCCTAGGGAGATGCGACATCTTCAGAAAACAGTGCTCTTGTATGTGCCTTGACTATCAGTTTGACATAGACGTACAACTGGGGCATGAAAACATAAGTGGGAGTACTTGGTGGAAGGAATTGGGACCAATGAGAAGGAGGAAGAAGGGCTAGGGGAGAGCAGCAGAGGGAGATATGAGCAAGATACACTGCCAGATATATATATGTATATGTATGTATATATACATATGTGTGTGTGTGTGTGTGTGTGTGTGTGTGTGTGTGTGTGTGTGTGTTAAGGCCAACATCAAGAAAAAGTCCTACATAATTTATATAATCATGAAGATTTAATAACATAACTTTTATAAAGTCTTTGTACACTCCAAAGTTGCTGTGCAGAGGTAAGGAAGAATTGTGCCTAGGCACGGGCTGTGGGGAACCCCCTTTCTTTCCCATCTGTCATTCAACACTGAGTGCCCGCCCACTGGGCGGTGCCGTCTGCCAGGTCTTAGAGGACCTTCATCCCTTCCCGAAGCTCTCATCCAGTAGGGAGATTCACACAAGAAACGACCCAACTTAGCACATTACAGAGTACAGATTGAGAGCAATAAATGCTTTAAGGGAAAAATAAAAAAGACTACCGGTACGATAAAGGATTGTAGTACAGAAGGTAGAGTAAGGACTTTGATCTTTAAAATAAAAGGGAAAGGGAAAGGGATGTCTGAAGCAGGAAGAAGAGAGACAATGGACTTCCAGGTGAAGAGATGGCCAGGCCAGAAAGAAAGTTGAGGGGCCGGAGGGACCAGTAGGCTGCAGTTGGGATGGTTAGAGTAATGGAAAGGGCCCTATCCTGGAGGGTCTTCATGTAGCGTCTTCGGTTCCTGCTCTGACTTATTTTGTCCTATAAGCTACTTCATGCCCCTTTGCTTACAGGGAGAGGCTACCATTCGTGCTTATCACTGACATCCTGCAAAGCAGTCACACACAAACCGAAAACCCAAAAGATCAGCAGAAGCAGATGAGGCAGGAGACCTAAGCTAGTTCATTCTGGCTTCCCCAGCGCCTCACGCAGAGCCTGGCATCTATCTGTGGGCACACCATCAAAGTTCATCACGTTAATGAATGGCAAGATGACCTACCAGGCAAAGAGCAAGCCTGGGGCGTTGAAAGGGGTGACCCCCCAAGGCGGTAGAATCTAGTCCCCTTCCACGTGGTGCGTCCGGGCTCTGACTGAAGGGGACTCCCTTTAGATGCCCAAGTTGCCAGCCTCCAAGGGATGCCCATGCCCTTGGCACGCGAGCGCACAGCTCCCCCATCCCCCACCCCACCCCGTCTCACAGTGCCCGCCTCGCACCAGGGTGTTCACACGCTCGCTCGGGTAGCATAAAGCGCCGTCTGTCCCCACGCACTCCACGCACACACAGCAGGGACACGCACACTCCCCACACATACGTTGTGTCTCACCGTCACCCAGATTCTCAACTCCCTGCACCCCCTCCCACCCTACCCCCAACCTCAACCCCAGACACAGGCGATCGCCCACAAGTTCAAGTTCTCCCGCCTCACACCCACGCATGCGCCCAGGCTGGGAGTGGGGGTGGGGTGGGGTGGAGGGCGAGGCTCATGCGCACCTGTGGCGGATCGGAGAGGTCGCGGCGCAGGGCAGGCTTTCAGGTGGGTATTGAGATCGCTGGTGTCATGTTTGGGAACTTTGGGTCGGTGGGACCGTGTGGATTCGCTTGTTTTGTCCCGCTTGTTTTGTGACTAGGAAGAGGGGAAGGGGGCGCAGGGTGCTGGGGGACCCGCAGGATCCCCTTGCCGCTGTGTGCTCCTCTGCGCCCGGACTGGGACGAATGCGCGGACTCGGGACTCGTCCTGCTGCACAGCCTGGGTGCTCACTTTCCGTCTGGGGACACTGGACGCTGGAAGCTGTGAATGTGGTGAAACGAGAAGAGGGCCTTAGCTTGAAAGTTGCAGCACTTGGGAAGCTGAGGCCGGAGGATGCCAAGTCGAAGCCATTCTGGGCTGCAGTGTGAGACACACCCCCACCCACCCCCACCCACCCCAGAAGAAGGAAGAAGAAACAACCGTGGTTGAATGCTCCATCTCTTTCCTCTCCAGGTGTTTGACAGACTTCAGTTTCTTTGTCTGTGAAATAAGGAGCCAGGCGTCCAGCAGGTATGAATTCGCTTCTATGCAGACTATGGACTGGCTGTCTGGCAAACACTGGGAATAAACAAAACAGACCCAGTTTCTGCTGAGGTGCAGCTTGAAGTCGGCTGGGAAAGATACCCAACCAGAAACTCAAGCCACAGAACTTCAGATCACCAGTTGTGATGGACTTTTGAAGTAAAGCGATGAGGTTTGGGTTTCATTCAGAGCTTCCTGTGTTCTGGGCACAGGTGCATAGAAGAAATCAGGTTCCCTAGCCTCCTCTTTTGTCAGTCTGTCCTTTCTGTCACGTGGGCCAAGTTTGGCCGAGCCTTGGAACCTGTAATACACGTTGGAAAGCCACACTAATCAAGGGTTGGACTATTAAAAAAAAAAAAAAGTACATAGTGACTGTACCTTCCTCACGGCATCATTATGAGAAATAAATACTGTGTGAAGTATTACCCTACTGCGGCTGAGACTCTGAATCCTGGCTCTGCCATCTCTAGCTGTGTGACCTAGGTTAAGTCTCTGAATTTCCATAGTCTAGGGGTTCTGCTACACAAACAGCCATAATAATAGCATCTTTTCTGGGAAGGCTACTGGGGATTGAATGAGTCATGTGGGCAAGGCTATGTTCCCCACCCACACCCCCTCCCACACACAGAAAGCTCTTGGAGATGGTCGTCGTTGTGGGGACTTTTGTACACTCAGATGGAGCCTGTTTCCTCCTTGGTGAAGTGGGTGAGCAGGCAGCAGAGTTAGCTGTTTTCTCGGGGTCACAGAGAAGCTTTGAAGTTTAGGGTACAGTCCCAGGTGGAGAAGGCAGGAGGGGGATTTTGGGCTGGGTGGGGCGTGGGATGTGAAGTATCCCTGGCACCTCAGATCCATGAGGCTGCTGCCCAGAAATGGAAGACTAAGGGAGCCAGCAAGTGGTAGCTCCAGGGTAGAATGCAAAAGCTTCAGAGCCTACAGGTGAGGACTCTGGGAGAAGCCCTGGTCTGCAGGGTTCCTCACAGCCACACCTGAGCTTCTGATACCTCCTGTCTGAAAGATTTATACAGCTTTCGGGTGCTGACAATGATGATGGTGGTGATGATGATGATGATGACGATGATCAAACTTGAGGTATGGTGGTAGGCCTTAATTCCTCACGAACCGTCGAGAATGGTGGCATTTTTTGTATTTCACAGGTGCAGAAACTGGATTTCTTCTTTTCACTGTCTCTGGCTTCTTTTCAGTTCTCTCAGTTATAAAAGAGAAACTCGGGGTGGGGTGGGGTGGGGGCTGGACACACCTTAAATCTCAGCACTTAGGGGGCAGAAGCATGCAGATCTCTGTGTTCAGCCTGCTCTACAAAGCAAGTTCCAGGATAGCCAAGGCTACACAGAGAACTCTGTCTGGAAAAAACAAACTAACAAAGTAACTAACTAACTAACTAGAAACTCTTCAGGGCTCCTGTGTCCTGTCCCTAGGTTCTTTGACTTTGATAGCCTGAAACTTATACCTCATGCCTCTGGCATTTTTTTTTAACCAACTCCCAGAGCTCCATGGGCTTTCTTTAATAGTCCCATGACCTTCTGCATCCTACCAGCTGTAAGTTGATTTGTTGATTCATTTAAGGTATTGCAAACCCCCAGGGGGCGGGGCTTGTGCTACTGGATTCTCTGGCCCTGAGCCTGTGTATAGTAGGCACTCAATCCACACTTACTTTTGGGGTTGGGGGATGATGTTGGGGGTTAAGCATGGCACCCCTTTGCCCACCAGGCAAATGCTTCACCTCTAAACTACATCCCTGAGCCAATACACTCTTTCCGTTGATCAGAGAACGGAGGTCTATGGGGCTAAGTCAGTCTCTTCAGGTTCCAGACTGGGAGGAGGCAGGAATAAGCTTTTCTCAGTACTGGTCCTGCTTTCTCTCATGAAAATCTCTAGTGCCTTGGTGGGGGACTTTTGTTTGTTTGTTTGTTTGTTTGTTGAGACAGGGTCTCACTATGTAGACCAGGCTGACCTGGAACTCACAGTGACCTATCTATCTGCCTTAAAGGCATGCACCCCCATGCCTAGCAAAAACAGGTAACTTGGGGTGTTTTTGAACAAGCGTTCTAGGTGGTTTTTGTAGATGACCAAGGCTGAAAAAAAGAAAGGTGGAATCGTTTTAAAAGTACAGGCATTCACACTGATTTGAGTAAAGTGAAAAAATAAACATGAGAGGGCTGGGGACATGGCCCGGCTGTAGATTCCTTATCTGGCATATGCAGTCCTCTGGACTCGTCCCCCAGAAGGAAAAGAAAAAAAAAAAAAAAAAAGAAAAAAAAAACACGAAAGATGGCGGCGAGGAGAGAAAGAAAAATGTTTTGATCCCCATAATTAAGCAGCTATATCAGCCCAATGCTTGCAGCAGAGGAGGGGATTGGTATTCTGTGAATAACTCAGCTCTTCCCTGCCTTCCCCGCTCCTCTCCTTAGGCAAACGCCTCATAGCTGAAAAGAGTGGTGAGGCTGGCTGGGAAGGGCCAGAGGAACTGGAGTCGGAGGGAGGGAGGGAGGTGGGGCATTTGCTTCAATTATCTGGATAATTGTCCCCCACCTCAGGCCATTGTTCCGGGAATGAAACAATATTCTATTGGATACTGTCTCGGCCTTTTCATCGGGCTCCCCGCGGTGCCTCGCACACGCTGGGCACAGAGTAGGCACTCAATAAATTTTGTGCCGATGACAGACCAGAGCTTTGAGGGTGGGAGAGGGGTGATGGTGAGGATTCGGAGATGAGGGGCTAGTCGTTAAGGTGAAGGGCAAAACCAGGGCGTGGGGGTGTGGGGTGTGGGTTGGCTGCCATCAAAATTCTGCTCCTAGGGCCAGGAGGCCATGTAGATAGGCAGGCAGCTTTTCCTGAAATTCTGAGCCAGCCCCCTGACTCCTTTCTCAGAAGATGCCCCCGCCCTTCCTCAGAAGGCTCCATTGAACTCCTGCAACTGTGGTGAGCACAAAGGGGAATTCAGGTTTCTCAAAGGCCCATCTACTCTGAATAAACACCAGGCCGATGCAAAGGCACTTTGGGTACGGCCTCAGCCTAGGGTCTGCAACCTGTTACCTCGCGGGATCGGGCCGCGTCCTGATTTACATTAAAAGCAGAATCCCTAGGGCCTTTCAGTCGCCTATCACTCAGCCAGTCCTGGAATGTGGGGACTGGCTCCCAACTGCCCCCTTTCCCCGGACCCACTGCTTTCAAGGTGGGGAGGGGAGAGAGAAAGCATTTGCTAATTGCGCCCTTGCCTTTAATGAGGTTCTTTTACTTCCTAGCTTGTTTGCAGGTTACAAGCCTTATCTGGGGACCCACAGTTTTCCACTCTGGCTACACATCCTGCGAACAATCGCCTCTCCAGAGCCTGAATGGAAAGCGAGCGAGCGCCCCATTTCTGCTGAATGGCCGCCTCAGTTCATCTGAGGCTGGAGGGCTTTTGATGGCCACAATACAAGTTACGCCCAAAGAGTGTCTCTTTGGTCAGATCGACAACGCTTGGTTTCACGTTTGCAAGTTAAAGACCCAGCTGAAACTCCCACGCCAGACGCCAAGGACATTTCCCTCCACCCTGCTCCCAGCACAACTAGGGAAAGGTTCTGGGCAGGCAGAAGGGGAGGGGGTGCTGGTTGGGAGGAGGGGTGGAGGAGAATGGGGTCCTGATTCGCAGCAGCCATCTAGAAGTAGGTGAGGGGGGTTCATTTTCTTTGGCATTTCTTTCTTGCTTTTAATTTTTTTTTAATTTAAAATTTTTTTCTTTGTTGACAGTTTTACCCAAACAAAAAAATAAAGCAAGAGCATTTTCTTCTTGTCTTCACCTAGGTAGCTGCTGCTTTTCCTCCAGCCCCTGAAAACGTGACTCCTTCATAAAATCAAAATTTATGATTATTCAAATGTTGGGGACTGTGAAAAGAGAGGAAGAAAGAGAGAAAATTAATATTGCAGCTGTTCTTCTGATTAATGAGAGATAATTGCTCATGAGAAGTCACCCCTGTGGCATTTTGTTGTCTCCTGGATCTTTGTTCTTTTCCACTATTATTGAGGACTTTCTTGAAGACTAAGCGGTTCTTTTCAATTTTTGGGTATTCAGAAAGGGTTGCCTGGTTACAGAGAATGGGGAAATCTCGGGCTATATCGGGTAAGATGTGCCACAGACAGCAATATCACAATGCCACTTGGAGAAAAGGATGGATACAAGTTAACGATGCGCTTTCAATAAAACATTCATAGACTTGTTCACGCTTTGATAATGACCTCATTAAAGGGAGCTGGGGGCAAGTAAGTCCTGTCTCCTGTTTGTGTTCGGCTAACAAAACCCAGCTTTGAGATCATTCATCGCTTTGGAAACTAATATGAAATCAATGTAAGAGGAGCAAATAAATCCGAGGCAGCCCCGCCAACTCCCCGGCTGTCCGGCTGTGCTTGCGGCCTCAGTTTGTAGCTGGAGAACTATAGAGACAAATGCTAAACCAGAGAGGGCAGGAAAAAAAAAAACTGAGGATGGGAGGGGGAGCTCTTGGGGGATAAAGGGTAGGTGCAAAGTGGGGGGTTTGCCTGAAAAATAAAAAAGAACGGTTAAGTACATCAACAGGTCAGAACTCTGGGGCCTGTTGAAAAGGCCATGCCACTTTGCCCATGAAAGGAAATTGGAAGAAAGAAGTGGAAAAGGGATGTGAGGTTCGGGTCAGTTTCCATCGCAGGCAAGAGGGAAAAGTACTACACAACCATTGGAAACCTAGAATCCAAGCGTTCAAGGCTCAAGGCTGAGCTAGAAGGAACCCAATCCTAGAGCCCACTGGCAAGAAGGCACCGTTGCTCTTTTTACAGCTGCTTTGATTTTTTTTTTTTTCCCCTAAGCTGAGGGCAGGATGAGGGTGCTCTGTCTGGGAATGGGGAAAAGCAATTTTGTTACCTTTGCATTTGTAACACTGCTTGCATTCAAGGAAGACAAAGCCAGCCAGCCGCTGCCAGCCTCAGCAAAAGAGAGGGAAGCAAAGGGTTTCCCCCCTCCCCTTAAAAGAACTAATTTTCTCCTTGAATTATGAAAGTAATGGCTAAGGTAACAGCCTGTACTCTGTACCCGACTGCTTAATACCGAATAAATCCTTCCACGTGGCTCCCCAAGTCCTGGCAATTAGAGCTCATTATAGGCTCATAAGAGCCCTCATTTTGGGGCTTACTTAATGGACGATGAAATTTTATCAGACAGAATCACTGAGAAATAAAATTGTGCGCTGGGGCAAGCACTCTGGGCATGTGCTGCCTGTCTGCCAGCCTGCTTGGGAGAAGGCTCCGTATGGCATCCTCCTTTGCTCTGAGCAGTTTGCTTTGCTACTTACTCCAGGGGCAATGGAGGCAACTCTGCCCAGGATGCGGAGGGTGGGCAGAGGTGGAGCTGACTTCTAGAAAAAAAAGGGGGGGGGAGACAGACACAGAGAACTAGGGAAAAAAGAAAGAGCAAAGGTTATAAGAGGGGATACAGCTCCCAAACACTTGATCTTGGTGAGCCTACACAATTTGCAAAGGACTCCGGTGAACCGATTTCTCAGTCCAGCTCTCCGACTCAGCCTAGCCTGAAGCTTCTGCTCCCCCGCAGTCATCAGTACCACCCCCACCACCCTCCCTGGACCCCTCACCTCTCTCAAAATTCCTTGGCAGTGGAAGCTGAATGCATCCACAGTCCGACATAAACCAAACAAGATGTAAGCCTCCTGCTTGACGGAGTCCCTAAAATGAATGGGTCTGCACACAAACACCATTTGCAGAACATGAACAGAGAGCAATTCTTGGGCGCACACCAGAAGCCACTGAGAATACTGGCATGCAAGCACCAGCCCCCAAAGGACTATAGATGACCTACCTAGCCAGAGGAGGAAAGAGAAAAGGGCTATGTTCTCAAAGCACCAACCTATTGACCCCATGGAACAATCTAGGCCTTAAAAAATACTCTGGGGCTGGAGAGATGGCTCAATTAAGGGCACTTGTTGCTCTTGCAGTGGACCTGGGTTTGGTTCCCAGTGTCCATATGATGGTTCGCACCTATCAGTAACTCAGGATCCGGGGGGATCTGATGCCCTCTGGCTTCTGAGAGCACCAGGCACAGTGTGGTGTGTATACATGCAGACGAAACACTCATATACATAAAAGAAATATCTTAAAAAATAATAATCTGCCGTCAAGCCTCTCGATTGTTGAATTCTAAATACTTTTCCTAGGGTTAGAAGGATTGCAGGGACTGCTGGGCAGGAGAGAGTGGGTTGGTTAGAGTTGGTCTTGACTGGGTGGGCTGGATGAGAATGAGCACCCTTCAGGGCTGTATAGGCGAACCTTACGATGCAAAAGTAGTTACAAGTGAGTGGCCCCACGCTCAGCCCCAGACTCCTTAATTGTTGTCACAAGATGTTGGATTAGCACATTTCTGGAATAGCTGTCTGTTTACACTCTGGAGACCTACCGTCCACTAACCACTTTCTAATTGAATTCTAATCACATTCAAATAGCTCAATAACCAGCCTCAGCTGCAATTCATAAAACTTTAATTGCCATCCATAAATCCTGGGCTCCCTAGAGCGGGGCATCCCTACAACCCAATTATACTCCTCCATCAGACAAGAGAGAGGTGGTCACAGAGATGGGTAGGGGGAGAGAAAGAGAAAGAGAAAGCCAGAGGGCACAGAGAGAACCATGCCTCCAGCTGGGGTCTCCTGTCCTTGGGCACTTCTCAGGTTGAGGGAATCCAGTCTTCAAGTTCCTTGTCGCTGTTGTGAACTTACACTTGAAGTTAGCCATTTTAGCAAAAGGACCTGAAAGAAACCCGCTGTCATCTTTGCTGCCTTGACTTCCCCCCAAACCAAGAGCCCCAGTGGTGGCGGCCACCCTCTCTCACAAGGCTCACAAGTCTTCCTGAGCCCCGGAAGGGAGTTCTGGTACCAGGCCACTCCTCACAGGTACAGGCAGGATTCCTCCATTAGCTCTACGCCCTTCTTGAGCTTTAGGATTTGAGGATGTAAAGAGCATCGGTATTGAGGGTGCGGGGTTGGGGGTATTAGCAAGAGATCACTCGACTTACACCAGAGGCCTCCTCAGCTCCTACGCCAGTGTATAGGAAGGCTGTTTTTGGTCATCTCCAAATATTTCGCAGTGGCGTTTGTAAGGTTGAGCTTGTAAAACTATGTAACAGCTTGGAATAAGAAAAGGGCGACTCCTCACCCCCCCCCCCGCCCCTCCGCGGAAGGCTGAACTGCTGACTAGAAAGATGCTCAAGAAGGGTCGTTGGTCTGAGTGGCCTCAAGAGAAGCCCAAACACAAAGGCATTTGGGAACTGATGTAGCACCGGCCTGGAGCGCTTGGTTTCTTAGCCGGGCAGTTACCCATTCGTCCAGTTACTGGATTTGTCCGTGCGAATGACCTTGGCCAAGTCCAAAAGCTGGAGAGCAAGGGCAGGTATGAGTGTGGTGAGGATTAGACCAGGCCGACCTCCCCTTCACGATCACACACCCTGCTCCAAGGCAGAAGAAGTTTCAGGCTCTACTGTGCAGCCAAGGTTGACACCGAGGAGTTTGGAAGCATTTGAGTACCTCAGTTTAAATGGCCTGGAAGTCCCCACCTGGTGCGCTCCGCATCGCATCGCCATGAAGAGTTGGACAGAGGATCAAACAAGGGAGAGTGTAGGACAGAGTGTGTACGGCTAAGATTTTCTGCAGCAAAGATGGAGAAGCGGGACAGGAGGTCGATCCCCCAGCAAAATTAACAAACCATACACTTTGCGAAGTCTCCCCCTCCCCCGCGTTCTTCCCTGCCCGCCCCCCCCCCCCCCCGACGCTTCTGTTGTGACTTGGGCAGCCTATCCCGAGGGTGGGGAGCTGCGGAGGAGCCTGAGCTGAGCGGTACTCCGCAGCATCACGTGCCGGGGTGGGGGCTATAAAATCCTGGAGCCGGGGCGCCGGGCGGGGGACGTGAGGACCAACCTTCTCCAAGGACCCCTTTGTTCGAATCCCAGACGCCCCAGACGCCGACACCTCCGTGTCCCCAAGGGCTTGACCGCCCGCGTCCGCCCAGCTCACATCTCGAAAGGCAAGGAGAAGCCGCGGCCCCGCAGGACAAGCCATCCATCCCCCGTAGACATGTCGCGCTCCTTCTATGTGGACTCGCTCATCATCAAGGACTCCTCGCGGCCCGCACCCTCGCTGCCGGAATCGCACCCAGGGCCGGATTTCTTCATCCCGCTAGGCATGCCGTCTCCGTTGGTGATGTCGGTGTCCGGGCCGGGCTGCCCGTCCCGCAAAAGCGGCTCTTTCTGCGTGTGCCCGCTTTGCGTCACCTCGCACCTGCACTCCTCTCGCCCGCCCGCGGGAGCCGGCGGCGGCGGCGCTACGGGGACCGCAGGGGCTGCGGTGGCGGGCAGCGGGGCGACTGGGGGCACCGGCGCCCTACCTCTGCTCAAGAGCCAGTTCTCTTCCGGTCCCGGGGACCCACAGTTCTGCCCACGGGTGAGCCACGCACACCATCACCACCACCCGCCCCAGCACCACCATCACCATCACCAGCCCCAGCAGCCAGGCTCAGCGGCGGCGGCGGCGGCGGCGGCGGCTGCAGCGGCGGCCGCAGCGGCCCTGGGACACCCTCAGCACCACGCACCTGTCTGCGCCGCCACCACCTATAACGTGTCGGACCCGCGGAGATTCCACTGCCTCACCATGGGTAGGGCGGGGGCCCTGGGGACCCGCGCGCGCGCGTCCCGGGAACAAACTTTGCGCCGCCAGGGGAGGAGGTGCGAGCCCGGGGGCGGGGTGTGGCGGGAGGTGGGAACTGTTGAGGTCGTCCTCAGCAATTCCACGGAGGTGGGGGTTCACTTGTCAACCTCTCGGGGAGGCCTTAGGCACTTCGCTCTACAGGTGCGCAAGTGTCGTGTGTTATCCGGGCGTTGGGGACCTGGATCATGACTTCAGAGGAACCGGTGGTTGACTGAGCGAGGCTTGCGGGTGGGTGTGTTTGAACCTCAGTACTGCATTTTAGCATGCCGGCTGGTTAAAGGGTTTCTGTGCCTTTGGTTGAGGCTGCTAGCAGTTTCTACTTCGCTAGGCGGACGGAAGGCAGCAAAGGGGGGCAAACCCCAGCGCTCCTTTAACTTAGAATCCAGCGCATACATACTGAAGGCCTTAATTCTCCTGGACCACTCTCACCCTCCCAGACAGGCCACAGAATGCGAAACTGGGGCGAGCATGGGTCTGTTGGATTAGACTGGGTTCTGGAGACCCGTCCTTTCCAACGGTTGGCAAGTAGGGTAGGGGATACATCCCTGCACCTCACCTCTGCTCTCTTTTGGGTCCGTAGGAGGCTCCGACGCCAGCCAGGTACCCAACGGCAAAAGGATGAGGACAGCATTTACCAGCACGCAGCTCCTGGAGCTGGAGCGAGAATTCTCTTCCAATATGTACCTGTCCCGGCTCCGGAGAATCGAGATCGCGACGTACCTGAACCTGTCAGAGAAGCAGGTGAAAATCTGGTTTCAGAACCGTCGCGTGAAGCACAAGAAGGAGGGGAAAGGCGCTTCGCGAAACAATCACGCCAGCTGCAAGTGCGTGGGGAGCCAGGCGCCCTACGCGCGCTCAGAGGACGAGGACTCCTTGTCCCCAGCCTCGGCTAACGAAGACAAGGAGATTTCTCCCTTGTAAAGGAGGATGCTCCTTCTCAGGCTACCTGCTCCCCGGCAGGCCCTGCTGAATCAACTTAGGGACCAAAGTTCTAGTTCATTGCCTTCACCCTTCCTGGAAAAGGAACTCGGACAAATCTAGAGAGTTCAAAGCTGGGCCTGACTCTGAAGCTACTTCTTGACTCTTTATTTGGGACTCCACTCAGAGTTATGGATTTTTTTTAATGTAAATAATCTAGAATTCGAGTCAGTCTCATCTAACAGGAAAAAAACAGGGATGTTTTAAGTTTAACACTGCATAGGGGGAGTGGGTTGAAACCGCGCATGTCATTTGCCAGCCTTGTCTTTCTCAACTTGATCAGGCAGGGCCTTCTTCATTAGTTTTGTTGCTGTTTTGAAAGGAAACCATTGAGGTTGCCATTAATATAGAGTTAAACTCCGTAGGTCTTGTTTTTCTGAATTTTTTCACGTGGGGGGGGAGAGTTTTAAATTCAAGTCTCTGGAAGTCCCTTTGTATGTGAATAGTTTTATATAAAAGTTATATTTATATTTATTTAAATAAATGAAACAAAATAAATACTTTAAATTTGTGGTGCTTGCCCTCACCCCCCCCCCCCACACACACACCTTGTCTAGAGACAGTCATGTGGGGAGTAAGGACTTAGAGGTTAAGTCCTGGCTGCAATCATGTGGGTCTCCCAGCTGATGGAACTTGGAACTTAAGGGTTTGTGTGTAACAGAGACTTCTTATCAAAAAGACACCTCAGTCCTCATTTGACCGCGACCAGGTAGTGCTCCTTTCACCAAAACGGGTGACCTCACAGCTGCCAGGACAGGGGACAGTTAGGGGACACTGACAATGTCAAGGGGACCTTGGCAACTGGTGCTCAGCCGGCCTGATCTCTGTGACCCTCACACCACGAAGGAAAGCAGGGTTTGTCCTGCTGGCTGGGAGGGGAGCAGGCTCAAACTCGCTGCATTTCCTACCTCCTAAAAACCAACCTCCCTTTTTCCTAGGAAATGGGCTTCTAGGCAACCAGGGCCAATGGCCAGTGGGAGGAAAGATGTTTACAAGGGCTAGAGGTGGGCTTTTCAAGAGGGTGATTTCTTTTCCTGGAAATAAGCAGGACAAAGACACCTCCTCCGGTGCCCCCCTCCACCTTCCCCCCACCCCCACCCACGCTCCCCGCTGCCTCTTAGCCTACTCCAACCCAAAGCAAAGCCTCTTCTGCAGACTATTGCTCCATCCCCTTGCTATGTGCACACCTGCCTACTCCCCACTGTCCTGCGCTTGGGTCTGGCTCACACCCAGCTCACATCCATTGCCAGTAAGGATCTCAGCCCCTACTGTAACCTTGCTGGGCCTTGTGGCCAGCTCTTGCCATGCAGTTGCCAGGAGCTTCCCACTCCTGGAGTTGTGTGTGTGGAGCAGGCGAAAGGAGAGCCAGCTAACGCTGCTGTCCTGACCGAGGACTGCTACTGTGCACGTTTTAAGAATCTCGCTTCCAGGATCTAGGATCTGGCTACCCACATTAGGTTAAGAGCCTTTTAAGTCAACTCTCAGACACTAGGCTCAAGTATGGAAATAGTCTACCAACAACCATCAGATCAAGCGCTGCAAGCCGCCGTGCCCTTGGGTGCACTGGAGAAGGTTTAAGACATTGGGAGCCAATGTGGACCGGGTCTACTAGGCAGTCTTGGATTCCAGCTTTCCTAGTGTCCCACTTGAAACCCACCAAATGCTCTTTATCCAAAGCACAACCTCTCAGAATCCTTAAACACAACCAGAAAAAAGAAATGAAAATATTAAGTAGAAACCTGGATTACTTGACTAAAAAGAGGGGGTGAGCGAGAACCATTGAAGGTGTTGTATCCAACCTGGAGAACCTTAGGGAGCTAGGAGCTTCAGAACACAAGGAAGATGACCTTTCACCCTTGTGCCCTGGCTCAACGCAGAGAGGAAGGGGGGAACAAAGGCCTTCCCCTTCTACTCACCCATCCAGTGACCAACACGTGCTCTAGGCCAAGGGTCTGACAGGGCCTGTATCCCCAGGCAAGACTTCTCAATTGTAAACCCTGGCAAAAGGGATCCAACAACTTATCCTTGGGGTGTCAGTAGCCCAGGTAATGGAGACACTGGTGCCACTAGACTGATCTCCGGAGTTCTTATTCTGAACCGGTTTGGTTTGAATTATGCACCAGGGCTACTCTGTTTCTTGCTACTTCCTTTCCCAAATAGAAACAAGATTTAGGGAAGGACAGTCCTCCGTTTCTAGCCTCCTCTGCCCCTCCTCACCCCCACTCCTGGCCACATTTTCCATCCAATTCTATCTGATTAGGATTGTACCAGTTTGCTGGCCACACCGACTAGTCAGACAATTGCCAGAAAGGTGGTAGGTGCTAAATGAAGGTGGTCACAGGTGGTAAAAGGAGTTGTGTGTCCACATCGATGCAGTGATGCAGACGGCAAGCATGCATGCCTGTGTGCCAGAGAGAGAGAGACACACACACATACATACACACACCTATATACATATACACACAGAGAGACCACACACACACACACACACATACACAGACAGACAGACAGACAGACAGATAAGGAGAGAGAGACAGAGAGACAGGGAGAGAAAGAGAACTAAGTGGCAGTGGTGGTGTAAATGGAAAGCTAAAAACAAGTGGAAGAATACCAGGGGTTTTAATTTTCTTTTTTTTTTAATACAGCATCTGTAGTCCATGTTGACTACAAACTGTCTTGGTAGCTAAGGATAACCTTTCCCCTCATCTTTCAGTGCTGACATGAACTGATTTATGTGGTGCTGGGGCTTGAACCCAGCAGGGCTTTGTACAAGCTCACACCAGCACCCTAACTAAGCTCTAGATCCAGCTCCTTAAGAAAAAAAAAAATCCTTCCTTTTTTGCAGGCCCCCTTCCTTAAGAGATGCCCTTGAGGAAGGTGGGAAGGTGCCCAGGGAAAGCAAAGGCTTGGGGGAAGCTGATGAACACAGAGGTGAGAGGGAGGAGAATTCTGGGAAGGGAGCTTCAGCCCAGCCTTCAGGACGGAGGAAGAGAATGACACTTCCAATTGAACCCATTTGCTAGAGGAAATTGGGTTTAAAGGAGCAATCACTTCTTTAAAAGGAGCTCCTCCCACCTTCCCCAAACAGAAAGCTGTCCCCGAGGATGAATGCAGCTCTGTGCATCAGAGCAATTGTTCCTGTTTTCATTATTCACAGAGAATCTTTGAATGTACCTGTTAAGGTGACAGACCTTTTAAAAAGGAACATTTTTTTCTATGCAATTAATTGGTGCATTTACTAGGCTTCTATTAACATAATTTAATATAAATCTATTTTATAAATCTTTAGGCTCACATTACTGAAATTGAGCTCTTTTTAGAAAAAAAAAAAAAGTGCCCACAGATGCCTCTTTCTTAAATTAGATAGAATGAAATCCAAAAACTTGCTATTCTAAGCCAGCTAGAAATAAGACGGGCAGAGGAGTCTTTTGTATTGTCTTTGTTAATGGGGGAGGAGTGGAGAAAGCCGGAGCTCACATCACAGGAGAGGAGAAACTCCAGCCCCGCCAGAGCTCTGCAGCTCAGAGGCAGATTCTTGAAGGGGCTAAGTCAAGCTGAGTTTGAGCCAGGCCAGAAGAAAGTGGGAACTGAAAGATGTGTCTTAGGAACAGAGCTGAACGAGAGCTCAGATGAAAAACAAACAGCAAAGACAAGAAGAAACAGCAACAACCCGACTCTGGAAGAAACCTGAAAGTAAGTTTCTCCTATTTGGAGAAAGGAGACAGACCCAAAGCACGTGAGACCTCAAGTTCCCAACGGCGGCGGCGCTCTAGATTCAGAACCTTGGCTCCTTAGGTTCAAGTGCATTCTTCAAAATTCTGGGGGTCCCATTGTCTCTAAAAACAGGGCTTGTGCTTCTTTGGTCTATTGATTTCAGGAAGCCCCCTTCCACCGTGTTTTATTATTGTTGCACCTGAGTCCTGTTTTCTCCAACCCAATTGTATTTGGGTGAGCTTTCCCAACCCCAAACACCGGAAGGCCCCAG
Source organism: Peromyscus maniculatus bairdii (assembly GCF_049852395.1). Classification (NCBI taxonomy): domain Eukaryota; kingdom Metazoa; phylum Chordata; class Mammalia; order Rodentia; family Cricetidae; genus Peromyscus; species Peromyscus maniculatus. The sequence goes on from NC_134861.1 coordinate 70,380,290, forward strand.
GGGCTCCCCTCAGAGAATCTGGACAGATCGGAAGTGTGTGCTCTGCGCCTACGAAAGTAACTAGTTTCAGATTAATGAAGCGCTGACAATTTCAATCTGCTTAAAGGCGGGGGTTGGCACTGCCCAGGCCCAGCGTGGGGAGCTCGCCAGGCTGGGCTTTATATTGTCCCCATTTCTGAAGAGCAGACAAAGATGGATAGAGAGACATTGAAAAGGAGGGAGAGTATTTAAAACAGCCCCATAAAGCAAGCTGTCACTTTAAGACAAGAACCATAGCGCTTTGATGACTTTGTATTAGCGGCACCATTTCAAATAAGGAACTCCAGTCTCCAGAAAGAGGGAGAAAATGAGAGGGGGAGAGAGGGAGAGGAGGGGGGGAGGAGGAGAGAAGGAAAGGCAGGGGAGGAGGAGGGAGAGAAAGAGATAGAGATAGAGATAGAGATAGATAGAGAGAGAGCGAGAGAGAGCGAGAGAGAGCGAGAGAGAGCGAGAGAGCGAGAGAGCGAGAGAGCGAGAGAGAGAGAGAGAGAGAGAGAGAGAGAGAGAGAGAGAGAGAGAGAGATGACTATTTAACTCGTGAGCACTGTAGCGAGACTAATTCTTGGGCAGCTACTTGATTTCTGAAGTTCTGGGAGAAACAATCCACAGCAGGTGCAGGCAGAGGGGTGGGGGGAAGACAGGTGGGAGTTGCCGGGATGGGAAAGAGCTCCGGGCTGGGCCGAGTGCAGCCGGCAGCTCCCGGAGCCAGGGCCAGCTTGGCCTCAGTTTGCTGGGAAGAGCGAGGGAGCGCGCACCGGCCCGCCCCGCACCACCGTTGGGGATTATAATGGAAATTTTTGACGGCTTCAAAGAAAAAGAATAGGAAGGAGGGAGGGGGAGGGCTGCCCTGCCTTAAGAGACCACCTTCACAAAGCCTAATTTAAATTGTTTGGGGTCAAGCAGCAGCAAGCCATCTCCCCCTTTTCCTTCCTAATTAATGAGCACGATTAATTATTGGGCATCTCGAGGTTTCCACAGGCTTTGAGTAGCTTAAGCTTGGAGCTGGTTTTAACTTGGGAGAAGGGAGTTGGAGTTAGGTTTGCTGTTGTTTTAAGAAAGGGTCCCATTCTGAGACCTGGGCTGACCTGAAATTATCTTTGGAGCCCAGGCCAGAGTAATCCTCCTACCTGCTGAGATTACACTTGGGGCCGGGAGAAGGGAGTTTAGACTGGACTGTGTGTGTTTATTGTCTGTCTGTCTGCTCCCCTCCAGTTCTCTTTTAGCTTGCCTTTTTCACTGTCTTTATCCCCCACCTTCTTCCTCCACTACAAAGGTGTGTCCCTGTCTCTGTCTCCGTGTGTCTCTGTCTGTCTTTCTGTCTGTCTCTGCTCCCCCTCCCTCCTCTACCCCCCCCCCTTTCTCTTCCCACAGTTTCTCTCCCAACCCTCTCCCCTTTCTTCCCATTGAATCCACCCTGGCCTTAGCTCAAGTATCCTAGCCCTGGTACCCAGTCTTCCACCGCCCGCCTGAAAGCGAAGACGCAGATGCTGCGGACCCCATACGAGGCGGAGGCATTTCGGAATCCCGCTACGCCGCTGCCGTTGGCTGGCGGTGGCTGGGGCAGCGAGTTTCACCCGCTGGATCGTTGGGTTGAGAGTTCCTGGCAGCTTAAATATTTTTGTTGTCTGTCGTTGATTTGTTTCTGCCACGGAAACTTTCTTACTTTCTGTCTTATTTTATTTTTAAGACTCGGAAACCAGGACAGGAAAACAGGGTGGGCTTTGAAGGCCGGCGAAAGGGCTTCCCGTCGGTCCGCGGCGCTGGAGGGAGAAGCGTTTAGCCACTGTTTCATTAGGCACTATTTGAACCTTGCAACATGTGGTACTTTCTGGGCAAGCTGAAAAGGGAGGATTATGTAGGAGGGACACAAGGAAATTAGCGAACGGTTAATTTAACTCGTTTTCTGCTAGACTTTTCGATACATTCCTAATTGACTGAGGGGCAGGTGAAGCTCCCGCCCCATGCAGGCTCATTCACGGTGGGAATAAATGGCTTTTTCAACTCACACTGCTCACAATATATCATCAGGGAAAAGACATGCAATGAATATGTTGATTTTTTTTATTAATGGAATTACACCCTGCCATGCAGGTGTGAGGGTAAAAACCTATACTGCAATGAAATAAGATTAACAATGAAATTAGAATTTTATTAGCTTTATATGTCACGTAGACCTGGATTTGAAGTGTCAAAACAAGAAAAGATAGTCTGTAGGCAGCCCTGCCAATCAACTAAGTGATACGAACTGCGTGGTCTCTAACTCTAGGTCGGCTTCTAGTTCCTTTGGCATCTCCCCTTGCCTGTAGGTAGGAGGCAAGCCCTGGAGGACTCCGCCTCCAGGGAAATAGCTCGGTCTTGGGACCCGCAGGAAAAACATTTGGGTTCGGAAGGCCAGGTCTAGTATAGGCACTGAGGAGGTTCCTCGGGCCTAGGGTGGCCCAAGGCCGCTCCGAGGTTAGCCGCGCCCTGCTAGGCTCCAGCTCCAAGTCCCCCGCATCAGCTGCTGGGGCTGGCAGTGACCCCTGGGAGTTGAGAGAAAAGTCCGTGGGGGGAATGCGGGGCGCGAGATCGGCAGGGCGCCCCTTGGAAGCGGCGGGTAGTTTTGTTATCCCAGGCCCCCGGAGCGTCCGCGCAGCTACCTGGGTCTGGCAGGCGCAGAGGTGCCCTATGCAAATGACTCACTATTAGACCAGAAAGAAACACTTCAAATGGCCCTTTGTAACCTTCTATAGAAAATCGAGGTACTCTGCATGACAAAGCACAATTAAGCTTTCTATTCAGGAGTTCTGCAGCTGGTAGCCCATTGGGAAAGTGGGAGGAAACCAGAATATATTAATAGTGTGGCAAAAGTTTTTTTGTGTCTGTGTCCTTTTCGGGGTTGGGACTGGGGAGGGGCGGTGGGTGGACCCCGAGGGGAAGAAGGCTCCGCCTTGGATCCTTGCCACCTGAACGACATCGCCTCTGCCCACGTGGAAACCCCCTCTTGTCTGGAGGCCAGAGTCTTCTGAAAGGTCTCAGGCCCGGCAGACCCCACACCCAGGATGGGCAGGACGCAAGTGGGGCCCAGCCTCCCAGTCCTAGCCTGCTCCACCTAGACCTCGCGGCCTCCTGCCCTGCATCACTGCGCAGGAACTCAGGTGTCCCAGGCTTCGCTAGGGCGTGGCACAAAGCTGGCTGGTGTTGAGCATCTGAACCACCAGCTCCCTGAAGATACGGAGGAGGGATGGTCCGCATCACTTCCTGTTGGTTCATTTTGACAGTCTCTCCCCCTCCCCCCAGAGAAATGTTTGCTTCTAAATAAATGAGGTCCTTAGCCTACTTTAGCATTGGCCGTTTACCCGCCCCCCAACCTCAGGTCCCCTCTCACCCTTCTATGCTAAGGTGGAGTGCACGGATTTTACTAGATAACCCGCCGCCTCTGCAGGCCTTTGCCTGTGGCTTCCACCCGGGGGCGGCGGGGGTGAATGAGTGGCATTCCGAGTGACCTAACGACCCGAGGGGGCGGGACGAGGCGGGGCGGGGAGTGCTTATTGGAAATACTGTTACGTCCCAGCTGCAGCGTCTTTCTAGAAATTCTTTCTCTCAGAGATGTTCCTAAGACTCCAACTTTTAACCAGGCTCCCCTGGAGCCTTGAGTGAAAATTCCTTCAGCTTCTGCTAATCCGCGAATCTCTGCAAATAGTCTTTTTTTTTTCTTTTTCCTTCTTTTTTTTTTTTTAATTTGACTGCACTAGGGACCAAACTCAGAGCCTCCACACAGGGTAGGCAAGTACTCTGCCACAAAGCCGCATTCCCAGCTCCTCGCCTTTCATCTTACTTAATCACTTTGAGACAGAGCATCCAGACCTATTTGCCTCAAGCTCCTTAGGCAGCCAAAAATGACCTTGAACTTCTGATTCTCCAGCCTCCACATCATGACCCTCATGACCCATTGATACAGTGCTGGGGACCAAACCCTGGTCCTGTGCACGGTAGGCAAACACTCGACTAGCTGAGCTACATCTACAGCTCATTTTGTTCTTTAATTTTTTTTTTTTGGTTTTTCGAGACAGGGTTTCTCTGCGTAGCTTTGCGCCTTTCCTGGAGCTCACTTGGTAGCCCAGGCTGGCCTCGAACTCACAGAGATCCGCCTGGCTCTGCCTCCCGAGTGCTGGGATTAAAGGCGTGCGCCACCACCGCCCGGCTTGTTCTTTAATTTTTTAATCAACCAACTAATCAATCAGGCAGATGTTCATGTGCCAGGTACATATGTACAATTTTCCAGAGTCTGTTCTCTTCCTCCACCATGTGAGTCCTGAGGGTCCGACTCAGGTCGCCAGTCTACCCCCTGAGGCATCTCACTCGACCTCATTTCCCTTTTTTATTTTAAGAATCAATTGCCTAGCCGGGCGGTGGTGGCGCACGCCTTTAATCCCAGCACTCGGGAGGCAGAGCCAGGCGGATCTCCGTGAGTTCGAGGCCAGCCTGGGCTACCAAGTGAGCTCCAGGAAAGGCGCAAAGCTACGCAGAGAAACCCTGTCTCGAAAAACCAAAAAAAAAAAAAAAAAAAAAAAGAATCAATTGCCTAAGCTGGCCTTGGACTGACTCAGCAGCTCACTGACACGTGTGTTGTTCACTATGATGTCAACCTTAGTGGTCTCTGTGGTGGTCAGTTGTAGTGTGATGTGGTTGACCCCTGTGATGGTCAACTGCAGTGGTCATTGATGTGGCCAGCCATTGTGGCCACTGTCGTGGTCAGTGGTGGTTTTCACTGAGAACTTGAATGTGCAGTCCTCCTATCTCAACTTCCAAAGTAGCTGGGATTACAGGTCTAGCCCTGGCAAACAATTAAAAAAAAAAAAAGATTTGCAAAACTCCCGACTTACTAAATGTGAAGGGGTAAAGTGATGGATGACTGTTCAGTTGTAGATGGAGCATCTCTCTCCCTCTGACAGGAGGGACAAAGACAATGTGGGAGCCAGAGGAAGGTGGGGAGTGCCTGGACTGATCAGGTCCCTGACATGAAGAACTGTTGCACTCAAGAACTCATAGCTGCGGCGGTTACCTGCACATGTGCACAAGGCTGGCCCAGGAGACGCCTTGGCACCGACGGGGAGGGGCTCCTAGGGCCCTTCCCTTCCCTGAGGACTTATTCTCAACTAAAGGTTGTTGGGGTAGAAGAGACATTTTCTTCAGTGGTGTTGCCATTGCTGAGGTGGGCATCTTCCTGTAAGCAACCCTAATTAAACTCACTGGGTCATCATTATTTTTAAAAAAAGAAAAGAGCCTGGTGGTGTGGCACAAGCCTTTAATTCCAGCACCCAAGAGGCAGAGGCAGGCAAATCTCTGAGTATGAGGCCAGCCTGGTCTACAGAGTGGGTTCCATGTTGGTCAGGGCTACACAGAGAAACTCTATATTGAAAAACAACAGAGAGAGAGACAGAGAGAGAAGAGGAGAGGAGAAGAGAAGAGAAGAGAAGAGAGGAAAAGAAAAGAAAAGAAAAAGGAAACACCTCAGGACAGGAAATAGAAGGGAAGCTGATTGGAAAGAGGAAGGGGATCATTAGCAGTGGGAAGGAGACAGAGGGGGGTAACAGGGGTTGACTATGATTTAAATATGTTCAAAATACACGATATACACACATGTATGAGCATCTCATAACAAAATTATCATTTATCATCAGTATACACTACAACAAATGAGAAGACAAAAAAAAAAAAAACAGTTTCTTGAAAAACCCTAGCTCAAAGGCTGAGGACTTATAACTCAGTAGCAAATCTGGAGGCTCTGGGTCCAGAGTGGCCCCAGCGCTTAAAAGATAGATAGATAGATAGATAGATAGATAGATAGATAGATAGATAGATAGATAGACAGGTGGATGATAGGCAGTTGATAGTCAGATGGGCTATAGGTAGGTAGGTAGGTAGGTAGATAGATAGATAGATAGATAGATAGATAGATAGATAGATAGATAGATAGATAGATAGATAGAGATAGGCAGATAGATAATACACAATCCAGCTCAGTGATTGCCTGGTTGCCCATCAGGCTTGCCACGGCTGACTCCATCCCTCTGTAAAAGCCAAGTCAATTGACATCCTGTTTTTTAAGACAAGGTCTCACTATGTGGTGCTGGATGGTAAAGCAAGCTAGCCTCCAACTATCTGAGACTAAAGGCCTGTTAGCTGTTGTGTGTCTATTGGTTCTACCAAGTATTTTCTCCTCACAAAGAGGTCTTTGTCTGTCTTCTTCCCAGTTTCCAACCCTGATATGCATCATGACACAATACTAGGAAGATTTACTTCCCAGGGACCAGAATGAAAGATTTCCTATGTTTTTGTTTTTTTCTTCTATTCAGATGGCATATTCATGTCCAGAGGCAAAATTAGCCCCAGACTAAAGCTACTTGTCTATCAAAGCTTAAAAGCAGCCTCAAAAGTACACATCAGTCTGGACCTGGCGGTGTGCAACTTTAATTTCAGCACCCAGGAGACAGAGAGAGGAGTTCAAAGCCAGCTGGGTCTACATAGGGAGTTCTAGGCCAGTTGCGTTATATAGTAAGATTTTGTCTGAAAAAAAAAATATGGGGTTGGAGATGCTGTGGAATAATTCTTCTGTACACTGTGAATATGTGTCACTCTCAATGATTAGTAAAAAGCTGACAGGCTGGTATGGTGATATTTTATTTGTACTGAAATGTGATTTTATTTGTATGTTAATAAATAAAGTTGCCTGGGGGTCAGGGCTAATAGCAAGCCATAGCAGAAGCTGGGTAGTGGTGCACGCCTTTAATCCCAGCACTTGGTAGGCAGAGCTAGGCAGATCTCTGTGTGTTCAAGAATACAGCCAGCATGGAGACACATGCCTTTAATCTCAATACCAACCATAGAAGACCTGGAGGTCTGTATAGATGGGCAATGATGAGGAAGTCATGTGGTTGGGTTTACAACCAATGAGAAGGCAGAACAGAAAGTCTGATACACAGGATGTAGGTCTCTTGGCTGAAGAGGACAGCAGCAGCAGTGAAGGCTAAGGTTTTTAGCTCTTAGCTCTGACCTCTGGGCTTTCATCTCTGATTTGGCTCTGTGTTTCTTATTTAACAAGATGGTTACATCTACAGGCTGGTAGCCAGGCAGGAAGAATAGGTGGGATAGCCAGACACAGAGGACTTTGGAAGGAAGAAGGGCTGAGTCAGAGGAGATGCCAGCCAGCTGCCAAGGAAGTAGGACATGTGGAAAATGAGGTAACAAGCCATGAGTCATGTGGCAAAGCATAGATAAGAAATATGGGTTAATTTAAAGTGTAGGAGTTAGCTAGTAACAAGCCTGAGCTATTGGCTGAGCATTCATAATTAATATTAAGCCTCTAAGTGATTACTTGAGAGTGGCTGTGCAACAGGAAAACTTTGCCTCATGGAGAGATGCCTCAATGGTTAAGAGCACTTGCTGCTTTTACAGAGGACTTAGATTGGATACCCAGCACCCACATGACAACTCTGTAACTCCAGTTCTAGAGGACCTGTCACCTTCTTCTGGCCTCAGAGAGACTGCATGCATGTGGTACACAGACATATATGCAGGCAAAAAAAAAATCTGTTTACATGAAATAAATAATGAAAAAAGCAAAGAAACAAAATCAGTGAGGTTTTGGAAGTTGTTTGGGGCAAACTCTGAATGTTTGTGCCCCTCTCCCATTCTTATATTGAAATCTTAAAATCCCTTAGGTTAGAGAGTAGGGCCTCTTAGAAGTGACTAGGCCAGAGGGGTGGTGTCCCCATGAATGAGGTTTGTGTCCTTATAAAAGAGGCCTGGGTAGTGGTGAGCTAGCTTTAGTAGGTAACGGTCCTGCTGTCAAGCCTGATGGACCGAGTTCCATCCCCTGGTTTCACAAGGTAGAAGGGAGAACTAAGTTCAGAAAGTTGTCCTCAGACCTTCACATGCTGGCTGATAATTACAAATAATTTATAACATCAGTGCGATAAATAGTAAGTGTAATTTAAAAAATTTTAAAAGACTCCTGGGAATTCTGAGTCCCTCCTACATGAGGACAGGACTGGAAACGACGTTCTCTTTGAGCAACGGGGCCTTCAAGCACACAGAATCTGCCTCTACCTTCATGTTGGACTTTGCAGCTCCCAGAACTGTGAGCAAAAACATTTCAACTCTGCAGGAGCTATGCAGTTCATGATATTTTGTCATGACAGGCTGAGGGGGGGAAGAAGAATAGAAGAAGACAGTCAGTAATGATGCCTTTGTGCCCACTAACATATACTGCAGCACAGTCAGGATTAACTGAATTTGCTTGGTGCAATGGGGCCAGCCTGAACTACTGGACTGCACAGTAAAAGCATGGAGATGCATACACACACACACACACACACACACACATATACGTGTGTGTGTGTGTGTGTGTGTGTATAAATATAATGTATATCTCTGAGAGAGAGAGAGAGAGAGAGAGAGAGAGAGAGAGAGAGAGAGAGAGAGAGAGAGAGAGAGAGAGAGTTTGGAGAGATGTCTCAGCAGTTAGAAGTGTTTGCTGCAGAAATGGAGTTTCACAATATAGCTTTGGCCAGCCTGGAACTCACTATGTAGACCAGGCTAGCCTCATACTCACAGAGCTCTTCCTGCCTCTGCCTCCCGAGTGCTGGAATTAAAGGCCTGAGCCATCATGCCTGGCTTATTTTTATTATCTTTAATTATGTGTATGTGTGCATGTCTGTATTAGGGTATATGTGTGTAAATGCAGGTGAGGCCAGAGCTGTCAGATCCCCTGGAGCTGGAGTTACAGTTGGTTGGGAGCCATCTGATGTGAGGGGTAGGGATTAAATGCAGGTCCTCTGGAAGAGCAAGGAGTGCTCTTAACCACTGAGCCACTTTTCCAGCCCCAACTTTGCAGATTTGATCAATCTTGACTCTAAAATGTTCAGGAAAAATTGTATGTTTATGAACATATACTGATATTTCTTCCTTGTCATTATTCCCTAAGCTAAATCTTACAGTTGTTTACATAGTAGTTACATGGTGTCAGGTATTTTAAGTAATCTGGAAATGATAATGTGTATGAAAGATACATAGGTTATATGTAAATGATGTATCGTTTTATGGAAAAGACTTGGGTATGTGTACATTAGTTGCAAATTAAACCTAGAACCTTGAGTATGCTAGATGAGTGTTTTACTTCTTAGCTGTGTCTACCTTTTATATCTGTGAGTAAAGGAATAATGGCATCTTGAACCCAATCTCCCACAGATACAGGAGGAGGACTATTATATGAGAGACAGAGAGACAGAGACAGAGACAGAGAGAGAGAGAGAAAGAGAGAGAGAGAGAGAGAAAGAGAGAGAGAAAGAGAGAGAGAGAGAGAGAGAGAGAGAGAGAGAGAGAGAGAGTGTAGAGTTAAATTGTTTCTCTAGCACCTGAGTAAAAAGCATCTAAACTTTGAATTCTTAAAGTTCATCAAACCAGCAACAAAGAGACAAGGGATATAGTTCTCTCTTTCTCTCCTCCTCTTCTATTAGGAATTTTCCAAATCTGTAAGAAACAGTGCACCACATGAAGAACAGCAATGTAAAATGTGTACCTTGAAAGAACATACAACATATTTTAATTATATTCTGGGCAATAACTTATTCTCAATAATGTCTGAGTACTTGTTTTAATCTATCAAATTCCAAGAGTAGAAGATAAGACAAAAATGAACGTATGTTTCATGAAGTTCAGAACTTTTTGGTCAGAAATTATCCAAATGGTATGCATTTATAGGTATGAAATACATGATATGATTTCTTAAACGCTATAAGCCCAACACTCCAGTAACTGGGAGGCTGGGACAAGAGGGTCATTGTGAGTTGGAGGCCAGCTCATAGTACATAGTGAGGCAGTGTTCCAAAATGAAGAAAAAATAATAAAAATGAAAATTAAATTGATAGATGTGGCCAAAACAGGTCTTGAGTTTACTAAATCTTTCCCCCAGTAAGCCTGCACCCAAGATGAGGAAATGGATAATTCTGTTTCTCTGCCTTGCTTCTGAAGTAATACAAACGAAATGATCTTCCTTAGAGCTCCTTCACGCTATACAAACTCAAGGTTATCTTTGAAAATCTGCCTCATTTTCAGTCTTACCAAGAACTTTGAAAATGGAATTCAAGACAAGAAAGGAAAACTGAATAGAAGATAAAGGGCCCCATGGGCTCCAGCCCTGGCTCCTTTTCCTGCAAGCTCAATGTCACTGGGTGACTGGTTTACTTCTTCGATCTGCACTTTCCCTTGTCCATAAAACTGAGGGTCGCAAACATTAGACGTGATAGCATACGGACAGCGCTTTGCTGTATGAACACTGGGTTTGTCCAAATCCCAACAATGATGAAAAGACTGAAGGAAAAGACAAGAGGTTTGCAACAGCAGACTTATGTAATGAAGATGGTCAGGCTGGAGGAGGATGTGGGGAACGTGCCATCACCGCCGCGGCTGAAGGAGCGGAAGGTCAACTAGTGTTGACCTGGAAACATCACAGTGGGGCTACAAGGACAGTTGGTATTTCCATCCTGGTCTCCCTGAAGCCCTGCCACAGGATCTGGCCTTTGCCAGTACTATAACTTGGATCTGAAGTCTACAGCAGGGTCTTGATTTCCAAGACAGCTATGTTCATAGGTGGGACTCTTGGGAATGATTGGACATGAAGGGCCCTGACCCCAGCAATGGGGTCATCTATTAATATGTTCATAGTGTGATGGGCTATGGGGACATGATGGAAATTTAGGGGGCCCTGCCTATCTGCAGACAGTGGCACTTGGGGTGTTCCTTTGGGAACTATATTATGTCCTTGACTCCTTCCTGACCACCATGTGGTAATTAGTTTCTGTTGGTCACATACTTCTACCACCATAAAGTCCTGCCAAAGCAATGACCTAAAAGCTCTGAGATCATGAGCTGGAATGAAACCTTTTCTCCTTCAAGTTGACTATCTCAGGATTTATCAACCAGAAGCTGACTACTTCAGCCAGTGCCACTTTTCTGTTATATTTCAAGACAGGGTCTTATTAACTTAGGTCAGCCTTGAACTCACAGCAATCCTCCAGCCTCAACCTCCTGAGTCCTGGGATTATAGATATGTGCCATAATATTCAGCAGAAACTTTTTAAAAGTGTTGTTTTATTCAGACATGACACATTTTCTCCCTAATTTTCCTGTGGGTACAGTCTTCCTCCCCCTCTTCTTCCTCCCTCTTCTCTCTCGTCTTTGCCCTCCTACAGATGTGAATCACCATGCCTGTTTTTGTGTCGAGTCCTTTCAAAATCACATGACAAGGAGGTAGCATTGTCCATATCCCAGAGGAAGGCCAGCATGCATCCCTTCAGAGAACCCTGGTGGAAACGGAAGTGAGATGGGAGAATGGCAAAGACTGAAGTTTGGCCTTTGAGGCCTGGGTAGAATGAGAAGATTCTGGGGGGCAGAACTGGGTGAAGCTGGAAAGTCTCAGAAGGGAATGACTGAAGTCCAGTGAACAAGATTGCTCGGGGATGCACACTGATGCTGAGAACATGGATTTCCATACTCCACGTTGTCTTATAATTGAATTGTTCTATCGAATCAAGATTGATGTCTGGAACGGCCATTCTCAGACTTGCTGTTTTTCTACGTTTCTCCAGAGAGAGGCAGTCCTTTACCTCTTCATACTCATGCATGATGCAGTGGGTTTAACTTTTGACTTCTCCGTTGAAAGAAAAATCTATTGACAGTTCAGAGACAAGGAAAAAAGAGGCACTAAAATGGTCCTGTTAAAACATTTCATGAGGCCAGGCAGTGGTGGTGCCTGCCTTTAATCTCAGCACTCGGGAGGCAGAGGCAGGTGGATCTCAGTGAGTTCGAGGCCAGCCTGGTCTACAAAGTGAGTTCCAGGACAGCCAGGGCTACACAGAGAGACCCTGTCTTGGAAAAACAAAACAAAACAAAAACATTTCAAGGGCCTGAGAGATGGTTCAGTGGTTAGGAGCACTGACTGCTTTTCCAGAGGCCTCGGGTTCAATTCCCAGCACCCACATGGCAGCTCACAACTGTCTCTAACTCCAAGACCTGAGACCTTCACTCAGACATACCTACAGGCAAAAATATCAATGCAAATGAAATAAAAGTAAATAAATTATTTTAAAGAACAACGTTTCAAGCTGGGAGAGGTGGCGCATGCCTTTAACCCCAGCACTTGGGAGGCAGAGGCAGGTGGATCTCCATGAGTTGGAGGCCAGCCCACTCTACGCAGTGAGCTGCAGATCTAGCAAGGCTACACAGTGAGGTCCTGTCTCAAAAATAAATAATAAATAAATAAATAATAAAACCAGTCACTTCTAAAGTTCCCAAGACAGGTTCTTTTTCTTTTTCTTTTTTCCCTTACAAGGCTTTGTTGTCTTTTTTGGAATCCTTCTCTGTGGATCTGTCTTTTGTGATTACCCACAGGTCTAGCAGCTCCTGTATCTGTGGGTTCTGCCAAGGTAGCCTGCTGGCTCCCGTCACAGCTGTCAACCCACAATTAAGTTGTCAGAAATGAGCTTGTCATTTATTTTCTATTTAAACAATTGGTTGCTGGTATCAAAGTATTTGTGAATGCAGAGACTGAAAAGAAAACCATTTCTGTGCCTAAAACAGCATCTTTAAAAAGAAAAAGAAACTTACAAAATAGTTGAGGTTTCATTCAAAACATGAAGATTTAATTTGAGCTGCAATGGTTGGCATTACAAAGAGGAGACACAGATTTTGAGAGACTTGAGTGACCTCATTAGATTGACAGGTATGCATGCAATTGTAATAGCATCACTGTCTCCACAAATGTGGCTTCATTAAACAGAAAATGCAATGTTCATTCTCTACAATCAGAACTTTGCTGTTACAAGCTGTTTTTTCTTTCATTTGTTTGCATTCACACATGTCCTGGGAAAAGGTTCACCCTTCAAATGCAGTGAGAGAGATGTGGCTTACCTTATATGTGTATGAATTGTTACCTTTTCTAGGAATTTTAATAAAATTAGCCCTCATTTTTAGTCTTCATTAGAGGGGGCAATGAGAACTTTAATTTAAGCTATGATGAAGCATTTCCCTCCCCGGCCAGGGTTGTCCATGATCCAGGTTAGATGGAACCTTGTCCTATGCAGCAAGGCAGGCCCAGTCTTTAGTGGAAAGCAGCAGCTTCACTGCTTCAATATTTTCTTCTATAAAACTCTGCTGATCAGACTGGTCCTCTCTACATGTCACGCAGGTACAGAGATGAGGTCCCTGCTTTCTCTGAACTGCCATCATGTTGGAAGTCCTCCTTGGGGTGCCTGAGGCTGACGTGTTTGTTGGCCAACCTCACTCACTTCTTACGCCTTCTCAGTGGGGACTATGCACACACAAACCATGAACTGCTACCCATCTCAGAGCTCACCAAACACCTTCACTCACTCCAGCTGGGGTTACGGCACAGTGGAAGAGTGCTTGCCCAGTATGAACAAAGCCCTGATTGTATCCCCAGTACTTCAAGAAAGACAAGGAGCTAGAGAGATGGCTCAGAGGTTAAGAGCACTGCATGGTCTTTAAGAGGACCTGGGTTTGATTCCCAGCACCCACAATGCAGCTCACAACCATGGGTAACTCCAGGTTGAAGAGATCTAATGCCCTCCACTGGCCTATGTAAGCACCATATTCATATGGTGTACAGACATACATGCAGGCAAAAACACTCACATACATAAAATTTAAAAGGAAAGAACGAAAGAGAATGAAGGAAGGCAAACCAGATATGGTGGCTCCAGGAAGTACCTAGCCTTTGGAAGGCTGAGGAAAGAGGATTGCCATGAACTTGAAGTCAGCCTAGACTACTTAGCAAGGCTCTGTTTAAAAATAAGTTATTATTTAGAAAGAAAGAAAGAAAGAAAGAAAGAAAGAAAGAAAGAAAGAAAGAAAGAAAGAAAGAAAGAAAGAAAGAAAGAAAGAAAGAAAAGACAATAAAGGAACCCCCCCACTTTCACTCTGTGGAATCCCAGGAAACAATAATTTCCCTCGTCACTGGTTTTGAGTTCTCCTTTGCTTTTGTATACTTCTATACCCTTTGAGCCCTTTGTCCCTCAAAAAAGCACAGCAAGAACAAAGTCCAAAGAGAGCTTGGGAGCTTTCACCTAAAGTCTGTAGACAGTAGCCACCAGCACCTATCTGTGCATTTCAGTCCCCTTGTGTTCTCCATCAAAGTACCACAGAGCTGCGAGGGCGATCCGCTCTCCTCATGGGTACCCGTCAGCAGAAGAGTGACACACCTCTTACCAAAGAGAACAAGAGACAAAGGAATGGTTCAGCCAAGGCTTCCAACAGGCTGTCACACAGCTCTGCCTGGCTTGAAACTAAGCGGTGGAGGGTGGCCTTGGACTTCACAACACTGGAGTTTGCAGCAGCAGGAGAATCACAGATTCAAGGCAGTCTTGGGTTATATGGAAAGTTTGAAAATAACCTGAGCTACAGAGGGAGTTTTTAATCTTAAAGCAACAACAACAGTAACAATGACAAAACCAACCATAAGAACAATAAATGACAGGGATTAGCTCAGTGGTAGAGCACATGCTTATCATGCACAAAGCCCTGGGTTCAATCCCCAGCCACTACCCCCCCCCCACACACAATATGGTCATAGGAATGGGCCCTAATCCAATAGGAATGTAGCCTTTTAAGAAGAGAGGCGATTTTAATCACTTTCTCTTATGAAAGACAGTGAGAAGGTTACCATCTATAAACTATGACAAGCACCCTTACCAGTCACTCACTGTGCTGGTATCCCCCCTCCAAGGTTTATTTGTTTATGTATAGGAGTACTTTATTTGTATGCACACTTGTACACCAGAACTGGGCATTGGATTCTATTAGAGATGGCTGCAACCCACCATCTGGTTGCTGGGAATTGAACTCAGGACCTCTGGAAGAGCAGGGCAGCCAATGCTCTTAACTGCTGAGCCATCTTTCCAGCTCTGGGCTGGCAACTTGATATTAGTTTTTCCAGCCTCCAAAACCATGAGAAACTGCATTTCTGTTGTTTAAGCCATTTGGTCTACAGTATTTTGTTACACTACCTCAAGCAGACCAGTATGGACAGCCAATTCTTTTCTTCAATGACCAATCGCTGCTCTGTAGATAATTGGTACAGATCCCGCCAATGCCTTGTTTCCAACTTGTGCCTGAGGGAATGAATGGAAAGAGCAGCTAAGGCTTGAGGAGGTGCTGGTTTGAGGGGAGAAGATGAACAGGCATTGTTTGGAACTCGCTGGATTTCAGGTGAGAGCGGTCCATAACAGGTCAGGGAATGGCAATCTGTCTGGACAGTGAGAAATATCCTAATGTGGAAAGCAAGCACTGGAGTAGGAAAACGGACAGTTTTTGAGCCTGGGAGGTTATGCCATGTTAATCTTGCTTTTAGACCTTGACGTTAAATCTTGGAATACAAAGTCTGCTAGCGTGTTTCCTGAATGTGAATGTAAATTTTATATGTCACTTTAACTGGGCCCTGGATACCTAGATATGCAGTAAAAAAAAATTATTCTGGGTATAGCTACAAGGATGTCTGTGGATGAGATTTATGTTTGATTGGCAGATTTAGTAGAACAGGTTCCTTTTGGCTGCGTGGGCAGGCTTCATCCAATTTGTTGAGGACGTGAGTAATATAAGGCTGAGTAGGAAAGACATTTTTGTCCACGCTGGAGAGGGATGAGAAGTTCTTTTCTCTTATCTTGGACTCTGGTTCAGGATTGGGGCTGTACCAATGTCCTAGGTGTGGACTCTTGAGTCTCCTTAAGCCTGTGAGTCAGTTCCTACAGTGCCTGGCTGGGTCTCTCTAGAGCTGCCTTCCTATTGGCTCTGTAAGCGCACAGTCAGTCTCTCTCTAGAGCTGCCTTCCTATTGGCTCTGTAAGTGCGCAGTCTCTCTAGAGCTGCCTTCCTATTGGCTCTGTAAGTGCACAGTCTCTCTAGAGCTGCCTTCCTATTGGCTCTGTAAGTGCACAGTCTCTCTAGAGCTGCCTTCCTATTGGCTCTGTAAGTGCACAGTCTCTCTAGAGCTGTCTTCCTATTGGTTCTGTTTCCTCTGTCGACTTAGATCAAGGGACAGAGGCAAATAGACTAGCCAGCAACCTACATCGGTGACTTTTCAGTCTTTATGGAGACTCATCCTGACTTCACCTGGATTTTACTCTGGGGAATCAATTCTTTGGAATTCGTGGTAAAATGGCTTGTGTTGAATAGACTCCGCCTTCAGGGCCAAGCTCAGGTTCTGATTGTCATAAATCATTCATTCTCGAGGAGTTGGTCCATCTTCTCAGAGCCAGAGAAGCTGAGGTCATATTAACTAAGGTTGTATGGCGGTCAGAAAATAGCTCGCTCTACACCACTGCCATAGACTCCTTCTCAACACAGGGATAGATAGTGTGATCTTTAATATTGTCAATTTGACAGAGTTTAGACTCGCTTAGGAGACGAGCCTCAAAAGGCGTGACTGTGAGGGACATCTGTTAGGTCAACTGACGGGAGAGACACAGGAAGAGGCTCTTTCCAATATTTTATCACTCTTGGACTTCCTACAATATAGAACTGTAAAGAAAAAAACACATAAAAAAAATCCCAAAAACAAAAACAAGTTACCCAGTCTCAGATACTTTACCAGAGCAGCAGAAAAGAAAGACAGAAACAGAAGCCAACCAGCATGTATCTCTAATAATTCACCAATTTCCCCAGAATAACCATAACTATGGGTACCGAGTGATGTAACCAAAATGTTGTTTTTCTTTTTAGATAGATAGTTTGACTTTATAACCAAGGTTGGCATAGAACTCTCTACATAGCCCAGGATAACCTAAAACAGCTATCTCCCTGCTTCAGCCTCCTGAGCCCCAGGGTTAAGGTTGGGAGCTACCATGCCTGGCTTCCTTGTTCTGTGCCCCAATTCGTCCCTGACACATTCTCATCCTCCCTGCCCCCACATGAAGAGTTTTCCAAGTGACTGAAAGAATCTTAAGTTATGACGTGTCCGTTTCTTTCCAAGCTCTGGAAGAGAAGCTGGCTGGCAACCAAAGACCATTAGGAACTCCTCTCTTGCCAAGCAGCTACTGTGGTTTGTTCTGTGTGTACTTGCAGAGTTGCCACAGCAGCTACTTGAGGAGTCCTTTAAAATCTTTACCATCCCCAGCCAAGTCCACGGTTCAGCTTCTTGAAGACCACATCAGGAATAATGAACAAAAACACACATCCAGAGCTTCTGTTTGTAACCAGCAGGCTTCAGTCTGGGTGGTAGCAATAAAGAGTTTTGGAGGGTTGGGGATTTAGCTCAGTGGTAGAGTGCTTGCCTAGCAAGTGCAAGGCCCTGGGTTCAATCCTCAGCTCCAAAAAGAAAAAAGAAAAAAGAAAAAAAAAAGAGAAAAGAAATATTTAGCTATGTGGTGGTGGCAGCGGCACATGCCTTTAATTCCAGCACTTGGGAGGCAGAGCCAGGTGGATCTCTGTGAGTTCCAGGCCACCCTAGGCTACAATGTGAGTTCCAGGACAGGCTCCAAAGCTACAGAGAGAAACCCTGTCTCAAAAAACCAGAAAAAAAAAAAAACCAGAGTTTTGGGTGGGACTTATGGCTTGGATACAGTGTTCCCCCAAAGGTTCCTGTGCTAGATGTTTGGTTTCCAATGTAACAGTGTTGAGAAGTGGCAGAACCCTTAAGAGAGATCTTGTTGTTTCTATGGGAGTGACTTCTAACCCTTGGGACTGTACTGGTAACTTGTCCTGCGTGGTCTTATGTCAATTTGACACAAGCTGGGGCCATCTGAAAAAGAGGGAACCTCAACTGAGAAAAAAACGCCTCCTTAACACCTGGCCATAGGGCATTTTGTTAATGAGTGAGTGATGGGGGAGGGCCCAGCCCGCTGTGGGTGGTGCCATCCCTGGGCTGGAGGTCCTAAGTGCTGTGAGAAAGCAGGCTGAGCAAGCCAGGGGGAGCAAGCCAGTAAGCAGCATGCCCCCATGGCCTCTGCATCAGCTCCTGCCTCCAGGTTCCTGCCCTGTTTGAATTCCTGACTTCCTTCAGTGATGGACTATGATGGGGAAGTGTAAGCCAAGTAAACCCTTTCCTCCCCAACTTGCTTTTGGTTATGGTGTTTCATCACAGTAATAGAGACCCTAACTGGGACATTAAGGTGACATGCTGCCAGTGAGCCTGCTACTTCCCCCGGGTGCTTCCTTTGTGTGTGTGCTGTTCCTGCTCTCACGGGAGCTCTGCTGTGTGCTACGACCTACCATGTTGTGATACAGCAGGCCTTCACCAGAGACTGATGCTGAGACCCTCCTCTTGTGCCTGCAGAACTGGGTGCTCAGTCAGTCCCTTTGCTTTATAACGTACCCAGACTGAGGTATTTTGTCATAGCACTACAAATGCACTAAGCAAGTTTGGATAATCGTTTTCTTTCTTTTTTTTTCTGATTCTAGTTGTGGATATTCTGAAAATTCTGTTCTTTTTCTGTTTCTTATTCTTTTCTCAGAACTCCCACTGTTCCCATGGAATCAATATTTCTTTTATCAGGATAGTTCAAAGATATGGCTTCTTCTGTGTATATATGTAGTAAAAGACATATAACAGAAAATTCACTACTATGTCAGGCATTATTATACTTCCTTATTTTTAGACAGGGTCTCTCTATGTAGCCCTGACTATCCTAGAACTCACTGTGTTTACATAAAAAAGAGAAAGAAAGGAAGGAAGGAAGGAAGGAAGGAAGGGAGGGAGGGAGGGAGGGAGGGAGGAAGGAAGGAAGGAAGGAAGGAAGGAAGGAAGGAAAGAAGAAAGGAAGGAAGAAAGAAGAAAGGAAGGAAGGAATGAAGAAAGAGGAAGGAAGAAAAAAGGAAGGAAGGAAGGAAGGAAGGAAGGAAGGAAGGAAGGAAGGAAGGAAAAAGAAAATACACGAATCTTTTACTCTACGTTCACATTTAGTGCTACTTTCTGATTTTAGACCCCTAATGTTTATTTCTGCCTGTTTCTAATTTATCTTTCTCTGTTCTACTAACACAAACTTCTGAAGACAGTGCCCTGTCACTGCCCTTTCCAGGGACCCTTGTGTTTGTTGAATGATGTCCACCTTCCCCATCTACACTCCCAGGATCCCCTTCATCTGTTCCAAACCAACATTTCTTTCTCTCTTTGAGACAAGGCTTCTTTCTGACAGCCTGGGCTAGCCTCAGACTCACAATATAGGTTAGGCTGGCCTCGAACTCACAGAGATCTGCCTGTCTCTGCCTCCCAAGGGCTGGGATTAAAAGCATGTGCCATCCATCATACCTGGCTTCAAAACCAAAGCTGTTTTCATGTCAATGACTCTCATCTATACCCTGCTCCCTCCAGGCTTTATCCATTGCATTTATAAATTCTTGAGCTCAGCTCTGCTGTTCTTGCCATCTAGAAAGCCTTTCTTCTGTGTGGGTGTTTTGAATGAGAACGGCCCCCATAGACTCATATATTTGAGTGTCTGGTTCCCAGTTGGTGAACTGTTTGGGAAGGATTGGTATCTGGCCTTGAGAGGTGTGAGCTCTCAGCTACTGCTCCATCTTTGCACCTGCCTGCCACATTTCCCATGATGAACATAGACTAACCCTCTGAAACTGTAAGCAAGCCCTCAGTTAAATGCTTTTTTATTTCATTTTTTAAAGTTGTCTTGGTCATGGTGTCTCTTCACAGCAATAAAGCAGTAACTAAATAACATATCTCTGGCCATCTCTTCTAGACTGTTTTATGTTCACTTAGCATCCTCTTTCCTCTCTCTTTTCTGGGACTCTCTACCAAGTATTAAAAATCTCTTCTTAGTGGGTGGTGATGGCCCACGCCTGTAATCCCATCACTTGGGAGGCAGAGGCAGGTGGATCTCTGTGAATTTGAGGCCAGCCTAGTCTATATAGCAAATGCCAGCACAGTTAGAGCTATAGTAGAGAGAATTTGTCCCAAAAATAATAATAAATAAATGTCTTTTAGGGGCTGCAGGGATGGTTCAGAGGTTAAGAGCACTAATTTTTCTTGCAAAGGACCCAGGTTCAATTCCTAGCACCCACCAGGTACATATGTGGTACAGATATAAAAGTGAGCAAACCATTCAAACACAATAAATCTTTTTTTAAAAATATAAGTATTTTTTGGGGCCTGGAGAGATGGCTCAGTGGTAAGGGCACTTGTTGCTCTTCCAGAGAACCAGAATTCAGTTCTCAGCACTCACACTGTGGTACATAACTACCTTCAACCCCAGTCTCAGAGGATTCTGATGCCCTCTTCTGTCACCTAGGAGCATTACATGAGTGTAGTATACATACATGCAAGTAAAACATGCAACAAACATTATTAAAAATTCTTTTAGCCAGGTGGTGGTGGTGCACGCCTTTAATCCCAGCACTGGAGAGGAAGAGGCAGGCGGATCTCTGTGAGTTCAAGGCCAGCCTGGTCTACAAAGTTCCAGGACAGGCTCCAAAGCTACACAGAGAAACCCTGTCTCCAAAAAACAAACAAATAAACAAACAAAAAATATTTTAGCCTTTAGCAAATAGCTGCCTTGAAATAATTTTTTTCTCCTACTTTCTATTTATAAACTAACTGCTCTATGTTCTCCAGTCTTGAAACCTTGGCTCTGTTGTTCTTTTTATTTTATTTTATTTTAGTTAGTATTTTGCCTGCATGTATGTCTGTGTGAGGGGCTCAGATCTTGGAGTTACAGACCATTGTTAGCTGCCATGTGGGTGCTGGGAATTGAACCCAGGTCCTCTGGAAGAGTAGACAGTGCTCCTAACTACTGAGCCATCTCTTGAGCCTTTTGTTCTTACCATCTAGTGAGCCTTTCTTCTTCTGTGGTTTTAACCCACCATGTAGATTTCATGGTTTGGGAGGGAGGCACAGACTCACAGTGGCTGGCTATCTACAGTGCTGGACAGGGCTATGAAGTAATTCAGTGTTTCACAACATGTTTCCTGCATTCTTTCCTTCAAAGAAGGTGTCCATTACCCCTCCTTTCCTTCCTTCCCTCTACGTTGTTTTGGAGACTAAACAGTCTCACACATGCTAGGCAGGTGCTGGGTGACTAAGCTACGTTGCCCACCAGACTCTTTACTTTTAAGATGTCTGCAGTTCAGTGGGGTGGTAGGCAGCCAGGTGGATCACTGCAGTTCAATGTGATAACAGCCTCAGTGAAGTCTTGGAAGAGCTGGAACAGCCAGCTGCTTGGATGAACAGGAGGAACTCATTCTTCATCCCGATTCTGATGCATAGCCCCCTGAAGTGACAGATATTCCTTATAGATGATAATCTATAATTTTCACAACTGATCGTTCTGTCTCCCCAGGGAGGTGCCAGGATTTTCATGAATTTTCCTGTAGAGCTCTGTGCTGGCTAGTTTTATGTTCACTTGACACTAGCTAGAGTCATTTGGGAGACAGAAACCTCAACTGAGAAAAATGCCTCCATCAAACTGGCCTGCGGGCAAGCCTGTGGGGTATGTTCTTGACTGATGATTAATATAGGAGAATCCATTTCACAACGGTGGTTCTACCCCTGGAATGGCAATCCTGAGTGCTATAGGAAAGCAGGCTGAGCAAGTCACGTGGAACAAGCCAGGAAGAAATGTTCCTCCATGACCCTTGCTTCAGCTCCTGCTTCCAGGTTCCTGCTTGACTTCAGTTCCTGCCCTGACTTCCCTCAATGATGGACAGTCACCTGGAAGTGTAAGATGAGATAAACTCTTTCCTCCCTCAAGAGAAACCCTAACTAAGAAAAGCCCACATTTTACAAAGATCTTGAAAGGGTCTGGGAATATAGCTCGGTTAATAGAGTGCTTGTCTGGCATTCATGAGGCCCTGGGTTCTATCCCTAGCTCTGCATAAACTAGGCATGTTAATGTGTATATGTATTTCTAGAACTCCAAATGAAGAGGCACGGGGATCAGAAGTTCAAGGTTATCCTCCTCTCCATTGCAAGTTTGAGGCCAGTCAGAGTTCCATGAAACCCTGTCTCAAAAACAAAATCCCCGCATCTTTAAACTCCTGGTCATTAGGAAAAATAACCAAGCCCAGATGAGCTATAGTAATGAGCCTCACTAGATGTGGTGACTCACACAAAAATACCAGTGCTCTAAGGGATCAAACAGGAGGATTGCTCTGGGTTCAAGGCCAGACAAAACTATGTAGTGAGTTCTGTACCAGCCTGGACTACAGAGTGACACTTTGTCTCAAAAACTAAAGAATCCAAACCTATCATGGGTACATATAGTTTCTTACTCTGAAGAGCAAGAGTAACGTCAAGGTTAAGTGGCCCCTGACTTGGGAATCCAAGAAGTCCGGCTGGTTGAGAGAAAGGTGATTTGGAGAATAAGGCAAGTGACAACTCAAATGTCAGTGTCCAAGAGGAGGAGGGGAGAAACTGGAAAGATCCCACAATTTTGAGTGAATTGAACAATTACATGTATGTGTATCTCTATGTGAAGGTATGTGCATATGAGTGCTGATGTTCTCAGAAGCCCGGAGACAGTTGGATCCCTCGGGGTAGGAGTTGCGAGTAGTTATGAGTTGCTCAAAGTAGGTTTTGGGAACGGGACTCGGGTCCTCTGCAGGAGCAGTAGGTCCTCTTAACTGCTGAGCCATCTCTCCAGCCCACGGAAGATTAGGTAGTTTTGATGGATGTGTGATTTGGGGTATTCTTGTTTCTATAAAAAAATACTAGGCATTTTGTAAGCAATAGAAACTTATTTATCCAGATTCTAGAAGCTGGTCAGTCCAAGATGAAGGTGCTGGAGAGTCAATATCTGGTATATATAGGTGTGTGTGTGTGTGTGTGTGTGTGTGTGTGTGTGTGTGTGTGTGTGCGCGCGCGTGCTCACTCTGTCTCCAAGGGAGCGCTGTGTGGGGTGCTCACTCTGCCTCCAAGGGAGAGCTGTGTGGGGTGCTCACTCTCTGCCTCCAAGGGAGCACTGTGTGGGATGTTCACTCTCTGCCTCCAAGGGAGCACTGTGTGGGGTGCTCACTCTGCCTCCAAGGGAGAGCTGTGTGGGGTGCTCACTCTCTGCCTCCAAGGGAGCACTGTGTGGGATGTTCACTCTCTGCCTCCAAGGGAGCACTGTGTGGGGTGCTCACTCTCTACTGTTCCATCCTCAAAGTGGGAGATGCTTGTAGCAAGTCTTTCTCTGTATGGCCAGCTCCCACATAACAGCACAGAGACTTATTATTAATCATGAAAGCTCAGCCTTAGCTTAGGCTTGTCCCTCTACCTCTTATAACTTAAATTAACCCATTTATTTTAATCTAGGTTCTACCATGTGGCTTTTTGCCCTTCTTTTATTCTGTGCCTCTGACTTGTTTTGCATCTCCTGGAGTCTCCTGCATACCCGCCTAGATTCCTCTCTCTCTCCTCCTCCTCTCTCTCTGTCCAGAAGTCCTGCCTATACTTCCTGCCTAGCTATTGGCCATTAAGCTCTTTATTAAACCAATCAGAAGGCACCTTAGCAAAGACACATCTTTACAATGTAAACAAATATTCCACAACGGATGCTGTCTACATATGACGGACGAGATGAATGGGACTAAGGGATTAAGGGGTTAAGATCCCTTCCACAACTTCTATGAACACAGCAATCATGGCTAGCATATAGCTTGGCTGACAGAATGCCTGCCTAGCTTGCACAAAGCTCTAATTTGATCTCCAGCACTGCATAAATCCATGGTGCCGCATACCTGTAATCCCAGCACTAGGGAGGTGGAGGCAGGAGGAACAGAAGTAAAGACTGTTCTATGTTGCATTTCAAGTTCAAGGCCAGCCTAGGATAACATGAGATACTGTCTCAAAAAAAAAAAAACCCAAAAAACAAACAAACAAAAACAAAAACAAACACAAAAAACATTAATCCATCCCATCTATGAAGGTGGAAAGCTTGTGCCTTAGATACTTCCAAAGGCCTGCCTCTGAAGGACATCATCATCTTGACTATTGGGTGCCAACACATGATTTAAATAGAAGGACACACATGTCCATGCCACAGCACTGAGATAACCAAATAAACAGCTCTCTTCTTGTGAAGTGTACACCAAAAACCTTTCGCTTTCATGGGTTGGGAATGGAATGCTCCTGCCTCGGGGGACCTGGGTCTTGCATATCATTAGTAAAAAACTGGCTTGAACTCTGCCCTCACTGGATGCCAATGACCTTACCTGTAGTTCAGTTACATGTGAAGAGGTTCATTTCTTCCTCCAACAATTCCTAGGTGAGCCATGTGTGCTGGTGTGTGGTGCTGGCTTTTTTTTACTCTTTGGGGGCCCGCCACCCAGCTCCCAAATAAATACATGGAGAGCTATTCTTCCTCACGAATGCTTGGCCTTAGCTTGGCTTGTTTCTAGCCAGCTTTTCTAACTTAAATTGTCCCATTTCTCTTCTATGTTTTGCTTCTGAGCTCCTTAACCTTTCTTTATTCTATATGGCTTTTCCCCCTTCCTACTCTGAGGCTGGCTGTGTGGCTGGGTGCCTGGCCCCTGGCATCCTCTCCTTCTCCTTTTCTCACTCCTCTTCTCCTGAGCCTGGATTTTTTCCTATTTATTCTCTCTGCCTGGCAGCCCCACCTGTTTCTCTCTCCTGCCTAGCTATTGACTGTTCAGCTCTTTATTAAACCAATCAGGTGTTTTAGACAGGCAAAGTAACTCAGCTTCACAGAGTTAAACAAATGCAACATAAAAAATGCAACACTAAGCCGGGCGGTGGTGGCACACACCTTTAGTCCCAGCACTCGGGAGGCAGAGGCAGGCGGATCTCTGTGAGTTCAAGGCCAGCCTGAGCTACACAGTGAAATCCAGGACAGCCTCCAAAGCTACACAGAGAAACCCTGCCTCAAAAAACAAAAACAAAAACAAAACAAAACAAAAATTCAACACATCTTTGCATCATTAAACAAATATTCCACAACTTAAACAAATGTAACACATCTTAAACTAATATTCCACAACAGGCTGGTACCTCTAGCCCTGGCACTCAGGAAGGAAATCTCTGTGAGCTTCAGGTCAGCCTGGGCTATATAGTAAGACCCTGTCTCAAAATAGCAAAGCAAAATACACAACAATAACAAAAAATCTAATCGCTTGGGGCTGAAGAGATGACCCAGCAGTTAAAAGCACATATTGCTCTTACTGAGGACCCAAGATCAATTCCCAGCACCCACATTGTGCAGCTCGCAAGTACCTGGAACTCTAGCTCTAAGAGATGCAATGCCTCTGGCCTCCACAGGCATTGGCATCCACATGCACAAACACACTTATACACAATTCAAATAATAAATAGCCGGGTGTGGTAGTACATGCCTTTAATCCTGGCTCTCAGGAGGCAGAGACAGCTAGATCTCTGTGAATTCAAAACCAGCCTGCTCCGCTCTATGAGTTCCAGGGACAGCCAGGGCTACATAGAAAGACCCTGTCTCAAAAATAACAGTAACAAAAAACAATCACTTGGTGTCACATTCTTAAAAGCCCAGCATTCAAGAGGTGAGACACACGGATCAGGAGTTCAAGATCATCCTTAGCTACACAGTGAATTCAAGGCTAGTCTGGGCTATTTGAGAGCATGTCTCAAACACAAAACAACAGGAACCAGTAGCTTTATGAAATTCTACTGCCTGCTAGGGGCTTGGGGCAACCCACAATGGTATTTTGATAATCTAGAAGAGGGTATAAGGAAAGAGCTTACAAAAACTGGTAAGTCCTAGCCAGGTGGTGGTGGCACATACCTTTTATCCCAGCACTCGCGGGAGGCAGAGGCAGGTGGATCTCTGTGAGTTCGAGGCCAGCCTGGTCTACAAAGCGAGATCCAGGACAGGCTCCAAAACTACACAGAGAAACACTGTCTCAAAAAGAAGAAGAAGAAGAAGAAGAAGAAGAAGAAGAAGAAGAAGAAGAAGAAGAAGAAGAAGAAGAAGAAGAAGAAGAAGAAGAAACCCTGATAAGTCCTATGGAGGAAGCACAGAGGAGCCAACAAAGACTTTCAGCTTGTTCCCTTTTGTTTTCATGGAGATAACATTGTCATTGGTGAATAGATGAAAAAGAGCCAGGTATCCTTAGGGCAGAGGGAGGAGCATGCCAGGTTTGGGAATGAGCAAGAGGAGTTAGGTAGCACAGGCCCAATCAACAGAGCAGTGTTGAGTGGAGCTGATGGTGCAGTCTGCCATCCACAGTTGTGGGTTCAAGTCTCAATCCCGTCTCCGACTAACACTATGACCTTGTGACCTTTGTGAAATTGTGAGTCCTCTACACACACAAAACACAAACATTTGGGGTTAATTGTAATGTACAGGGTTCCAAAGGGGGCTATAAACTCAGATTTTAAACATTTATCCATGGGCCAGGTGTAGAGATGTACACCTATAATTCCAGCACCTGCAAGGCAGAGGCAGAAAAATGGGATCCAGTGTGGGGCCAGCTAACTGTACACACCTAATTCCTGGCCAGCTAAGACCCAGGGAGACCGTGTCTCAAAATAAATAAATAAATAAATAAATAAATAAATAAATAAATAAATAAATAAGTAAGTAAGTAAATAAGCAAATAAGTAAATACATAAATAAAACAAAAATCAAAGAAGAAAAAACAAAACCAAAAATATTCCCAAAGATTTTAGGTCAACACTCCCACAATTCCACCACTTCTGAGGTAGAGGCAGGAAGGTCGGGAGTTCAAGGCCATCTTCGCCTCGAAGCTACGCAGTGAGAAGCTTTTCTGGGCTACAAGAGACACCTTGTCACCCTTCTTCCCAGGAAATCTTATCTCAGAGTCTCACTACATGTAAGATAGGCTCTGAGTTTTTAACAGTTACTACACTTATTAGGGAAACTTACAAAAGAGAAAAATCTAGCCCACAACTCATTTTCAACGTGGTGAAATGTTTGTGAATTCTAAATTACAATGAGTGACAATCGCACAATGCAGTGTTTTGCAGACATTTAATTAACCACTCATTAATTTAGATTTTAATGACACTTTTTTAAAAAGTAGAGGGTTTTTTTCTGGTCTGAAATTATTTCTGTGGATTGGTAAACTCCCAAGGAACTCAGCTCCTGACTCCAGTAGCTTGAGGGATGAGCTGGCCACGCACTCTGCAGTCCTTAGGCCCCCAGTCTCCTCCGCTTTTGGTCCCTGCCTGAGCTCTGTGCTTCACTGGATTCCTTTACACTTACTCCCCAACCCCACTCCCACCCCCTGTAAATCAAAGTCTGTCTTCCTTGATGTCCTTAAGTTCAAGGGCAGGCTCTAAAAGTCACTTTGTAGCACTCTGGGTCCAGAGCCATCCTGGATGGGGCTCTTGAAGGTGCTTAGCGGATCTTGGTTGGGCAGATGCACAGTAGTGAACAGCAGTTTCTATGCAGGCCTCACTCTCTAGCATGCCTTCCTTTCTCCATTACCTTCTCCCTCTTCTTCCTTAATCCTTAGTATCAGGTAAGTGCCATTTCTCCGTTCCTTGTAACCTTGTAAATGCGTTTTTGAACAAACTGGCTTCTTACCCCACTCTGCCCCAATTTTATCTTCATTTTCTAATGAGGGTTGTATAAAATACACACAGTAGCTGGCGCTGTAGTTCATGGGGTAGAGTGCTCACCTGGTGGGCAGGTAACCTTTGGTTTGATTCTCAGGTATAGTGGTATACCAGCACTCAGGAAATGGAGGTAGGTATACCAGCACTCAGGAAATGGAGGTAGGAGTTCAAGGTCATCCTGAGAGACAATGTGAATTCCAGACCAGCCTAGAGATACAAGGAAGCAAGATACATATCTCAGTTTTAGCAAACAGAATTACAATAACATTAAGAACAGCCCTATGGGGAGGAGAGGTCGACTTTGCTCTGGAAATCATCTTAGTTTTTATGGGAAAAGTTTTTCAAATGTTGAAGTCTCTCGATGGTTAGTAAATATGTTTTCTGTTTGAAACTCCATAGGAAATATTTTCACACTACAAATCTATTTTGCTTATTAGATTTATGTAACTTGCTGGAACAAAAATTAAACTGGAAAGTTCTTGTCAGAGCTGAGCACAGCAATATCCAGTTAACGTGGACCTCTTCAAAAATAAGGCCGTCTCTTAGTAGTTATATTTTTAATCCCTAAGATGCTTGTGCTCTGAAGCCTTCCAACTGCCAGCCTATACAGCAAAAGTCTTCTTTTGCCATGGCCAGACGCCTTTCACAACATTGTATACTGCAGACGCAGTTCCTTCTGGACCCGACCAAGCTCCCTAGTCCCATGAGGCCGGGAGGAAATGCACACTTTGGCCGGGAGCACTTCTATTTGGCAGAGGAAGACATGACTACTCTGAGGTCAAGTGCCCTGGTCTTACTTCTTAAATAAACAAACAGAGCTCTGGAGAACTCAGAGGACCTCCCAGATGTCCCTCCTGGGATCTGTAGTCCTGAGGAATTAAACTCAGAATGATCTCTTTAGTTCATTTATGGATTAGAAGATTTTTTTCTGGTGTCTACATTTTGCAGTTCTTCATATATTATACATATAATATATGAAATACACACACACACACACACACACACATATATATATGTGTGTATATATATATATATATATATATATATATATATATATATATATATATATATATATATTTTCTTCTTCTTCTTTTGAGAGAGGGGCTCATGAAACCCATGCTGACTTCTGTGAAAATTTTCTTTTTCCTATCAAGGTAGCCAGTCCACTAAGGACTAACAGTGCAGAAATCTGCCCCACCTTGTAAAACTTTTATGCAAAGGAATCCAAATCTTTTTAATTTCCCCTACCTTATAAAACCTTCGTGCAAATCTTTTCATCTCCCCAACCAGGTAAACCTTTCATTTATGAAAGGCCCCATTCCCACCTGCTCCTGCATTTCCAGAATTTGATGGCCCGAAATAGCCAAACCACGCCCCCTTTCCTTCATTTCCTTTGCACTGATTTTTTTGGATTATTTATTTTATGTGCATTGATGTTTTGGCTGCATGTACATCTGTGTGAGGGTGTGGGGCTGGAGTTACAGCCATGTGGGTGCTGGGAATTGAACTCAGGACCTCTGGGAGAGTAGCCAGTGCTCTTAACCACTGAGCCATCTCTCCAGCCCTGCACTGATTCTTTAAAACTAGCCAGTCTTGAAAGACTGTGAAGACTGACCTCAGCCAATGGAGAAAAGACACAATCACTGTGTTTTTTTGTTTTTGTTTTTTTTTTTTCGAGACAGGGTTTCTCTGTGTAGCTTTGCACCTTTCCTGGAACTCGCTTTGGAAACCAGGCTGGCCTCGAACTCACAGAGATCCGGCTGGCTCTGCCTCCCGAATGTTGGGATTTAAGGCGTGGGTGTGCCGCCGTGGCCGCGACCCCGCGACCTTGCCGCTGCCGCCGCCACCATCACCATGTAGCCCCGGCTGGACTAAAAGTCACTATGTATGGACTAGGCTTGCCTCAGGTGCTGGGATCGAGTATAAAAACATTTCAATTTCTTATGAACCCAAGAACTTGTCAGTTCTTGGGATTATTCCCTGTGCCACTGGAGTCTTTTCAGAAACTTCTTGCCTGTGCCTCTATTTTGAAACGTCTTATCTATGTTTTCTTCTAGAACTTTCAACAGATCTGGCTTTAAAGTTATTGATCCATCTTGATTTTTTGTTTCGTTTTGTAATTGGATCTAAAATAGCCCAGGCTGGCTTTAAATTCCTGACTCTCTCACTCCAGCCTCTTGAATGTGACGATTAAGCTATGAACCACCACACCCAGCTGACTTATAAGTTTGTGCAGAGTGAGAGATATGAATCTAGTTTAATTTTTCTCCACGTGCAAATGAAATTTTCTCAGGACCATTTGTTGTAAAGATCTGTGCCAACCTTTTTCTTTTAGGCCATCAATCAGCTCCCAAATCATGACACAGAGACTTATTATTAGTTATGAATGCTTGGCCTAGCTTAGGCTTGTTTCTGGATAGCTTTTTTTTTTTTTGGGGGGGGGGGGTTTCGAGACAGGGTTTCTCTGTGTAGCTTTGCGCCTTTCCTGGAACTCACTTTGGAGACCAGGCTGGCCTCGAACTCACAGAGATCCGCCTGCCTCTGCCTCCCAAGTGCTGGGATTAAAGGCGTGCGCCACCACAGCCCGGCTCTGGATAGCTCTTTTAAAGTAATTTTCTCTTTATCTACCTTTTGCCTTGGGAGTTTTTATTTTTCTTTCTGTATATCTTACTTTTATTGCTTCTGTGTCTGCTGACTGGCAGCTCCCTGGCTTCTGCCCTGTGCATCTCCCTTGTTCTCCTCTTCTTCTCTCATTTGACTCTGGAGCCGAGATTTCTCCTCCTATTTATTCTCTCTGCATGCCAGCCCCGCCTGCCTATCCCTCTCCTGCCTAGCTATTGGACATTCTGCTTTTTATTAGACCAATCAGGTGCCTTAGGCAGGCAAGGTGAAACAGCAACACATCTTTACATAATTAAACAAAGACAGCATAAACAAAAGTAACACACCTTTCCACAGTTAAAGTAATATTCTGAAGCATAAACAAATGTAACACATCTCTTCCTAATTAAAATAACATTCTACAACAAAGGTCTTTTATTCAGTGTTTGTCTTGGACATCTTTGCCAAAAATCAGAAGGCTGTAGCTATCTGGGCTTATTTCTGAGTCCTCTTTTCCATTTCATTGTTCTTTCTGATTTTTAATTAATGTATTTATTGTCACTATGGCTTTGTAGTGTAGTTTGAGGCCAGGTATTATGGTGTTTTTAGTGCTACTCCTGCAGCCGAAGATTGCTCCAAATGGTCAGGATCTTTTGTACTTTCATATGCATTTTAGGATTTTCTCTTCTCTTTCTGTGAAGAATGCCATTGAAATTTTCATGAGGACTGTGTTGAATCTGTAGACAGGTTTCATTGTTGTAGCCATTTTTATAATACCAATTCTGTCCATTTCTGAGCACCGGCAGGCTTCCTATCCATCTTCAATTCAGCTTTTCAGTGTTTTGTTATGGTGGTATTTTATTTATACTGAAATGTGATTTTGTTTGTATGTTAATAAATAAAGTTGCCCGGGGGTCAGAGCTAATAGCAAGCCATAGCAGAGCTGGGCATTCGTGGCACATGCCTTTAATCCCAGCTCTTGGGAGGCAGAGCTAAGCAGATCTCTGTGTGGTCAAGGATACAGCCAGCATTGGAGACACATGCCTTTAAGACCTGGAGGGCTGTACTTACAGGCAGTGACGAGGCAGTCACATGGTTGGGTTTACAACCAATGAGAAGGCAGAACAGAAAGTCTATAGAAAGACAAACAGACAGGAAGTAGGTCTCTTTTTCAGAGAGGTCTCTTGGATAGCTGCAGCAAGTGGGTAAGGCTCTTAGCTCTGATCTCTTGGCTTTCTTCTTTGCATTGGTTCTGTGTTTCTTATTTAATAAGATGGTTGGTTACATCTACATTTTGTTTTGGGTTATTTTGTATAACTATTAGAATTGACTATGTAGTAGATGATCTTGAACTCCTGACCTTCTTGCCTTTACCTCCCAAGTCTAGGAGTACCCTACCACACCTAGCCTGTTTTACTTTTTTTGACAGTGTCTCCCCATGTAGCCCTGGCTGGTTGGAATTCTCTATACAGATTAGGATGGCCTTAAACTTGTGACACTCCTTTTTAAAAATATGTTTTATTCATTATTTGTGTGTGTGTGTGTGTGTGTGTGTGTGTATGTGTGTGTGTGTGTGTGTGTGTGTGTGTGTACAAGGTTTCGGAAGTTGGTTCTCTCCATCCACTTTGTTGAGGCAGGGTCTCTCTTGCTTCTGCTACCCTGCATATTCTAGGTGAGCTGGCCTATAAGCTTGTGGATGAGACTCCTGTCTCCACTTCCTGTCTCAGTGTAAGCTCCGCATCTGGCTTTTTACACGGTATCTTAGTGTTGGACCCCAAAATCTGGGGGTCTCGAGTGGGCTCCCCAAGAACCCAGACTCCAGTCCAGTTGATGCAATAGCAAGAGGTTTTTATTTAAGCATCCGTACAGATGGGCAAACTCTTGTCCTGAGAGCAAGAGTCGCATCTTACTGCAGCCCCATGGGGGCTTTTAAAGGGAAAAACCCACAAAAGCCAGAAGATTACAATTCCCATACAATTTCGTTTCATAAGATCATGGTCTGGTTACAGAATGATCACAGAGGGGGTAGAGTTATGCCAACAGGTACATTCTTCCTGAAACCTCAAGGGGGGTATCAGGGCAGGAGTGGAGTTTACGCAAAGGTCACAGTGGTCCTTCCTGGAACACCTGCAACTATCCCAGTCACAGTTGAGCACATCTCTTAACAGAAATCTTTTTACATTGTTACATTTTGGCAGGGGTGATTGAGTTGTGGCTGAGTCAGGTTGCCCTTGGAACTGGATTTTTAGTTTCTCATTTCCTGGTGCTTGAAGTTTCTCTTTTCCTAAGGCTTGGGGGTGTAAGCCTGAAGGGTTAGGGTCTTTCATTAGTTACTTTTCCACTGCCGTGACAAAGCACCATGACTGAGGCAACTTAAGTGGGGGGAGGGGGGGAAGCATTTCGTTGGGGCTTTGCTTACAGTTCAGAGGGTTCGTCCATGATCATCACGATGGGGAGCACTGGGGAGCACGGCAGGCAGGCAGGATGCTGGAGCAGTAGCTGAGAGTTCACATCTGACCTTCGTGTTGCAGGCAGAGAGGCAGCAAGACCAGGGCTGCCTGGTGGCATGGGCTTTTGAAAGCTCAAAGCCTACCCCCAGTGACACACTTTCTTCAACAAGTTCACACCTCCTAATCCTTCCCAAAATAACCCACCAACTGGGAGCTAAATAGACGAACCTATGGGGGCCTTTCTCATTCAAACCACCACACGTGGGATCAAGCTCAGCTCATCAGGCTTAAATGGCTGCTTTACCAGCTGAATCCTCTTAGCATGCCTCATGATTTTTACTGCCTGTGACTCTTGAGTTCTGGGAGGACAGCTATGTACTATTGGTGTCTTAAATGTGTCCCGGAGGAGATCTTTCATCTCCTGGATTGGGCCCATCCCCAGGTATTTTATTCTCTTTGAGGTCACGTGGCTGCTGTTTCTTCCTAGTTTCTTACTTAGCAAGTTGATTGCTGGTCTATTGCACAGTTGGTCATTGGTACACTGCATGATTTTTCCCATGTTACTTCTGTGCCCTCTAGCTGTGCTGAAAATGGGTAACAGAAGGTCTAAGAGATTGGGATGAATGACTTCTAAGAGGTGACCAAACCAAAGTCCTGTGTGTGTTGTCAGCAAATGCCTGTCATTATCACAAGTCAGAATTTTTACATGTTCTTAGAAATCTTAGAAAAGCTGCTCTCTACAAAGTAGGCACAGGGTTTTAGTATTTTATTGTTTACATATTGAAAAGAGTTTCTTTTTCTCCTTCATTGAATTTTGGCTTTTCACAGTGTGCAATTTTGCCGCATTTATGATCATTATGTACTTTGTTTCAAAAGAATGCATTTTGTCGTAAAAAGCCCTTCACACGACTAGAGGAAGCGATCGATTCTCTACGAATATTCCAGCACAACCTGTGGGTTTTTTTTCCCCCTTGCTCTGAGAATATTTAAAACAATCTGCAAAAACTCCTATGTACAGCAATTAGAAGGGAAAACTGGAGCCAATTGAATTCTCTTAATCAAGAAATAATTAATTTGTGCATGACAATGTTGGAGTCCTACATACAAAAGACTGGACGATTTATCCCCCCCCCTCCTTTTCACAAAGTTACAATTCCGATCTCGCTTTGTTTGTGAGATAATAAGGAAAGCTTGTGGAAAGGGAGACAAGATGAACAGAGAGGCTCGCTCATGAATAGGAGGAATGAATGTTTTTTTAATTTAAAGGAAACTGTATTTAAAACACAATTTTTGGAAAATATAATGAAGTCAAATATAAATATTGTGAACAGATGTTTCTTAAGAAGCTGCCGTGGTGAATAACCACCATCTGGAGCCATTCACGGAGAGAACAAGGTAAGCGCGCACCTGTTCCTTTCTTGAAAACGATGTAATCTTTGTCCCAAAATTATAAACAAGTATGGCAGTTTCCATGAAAATGTAATATCCAATTTGCCAAGCCATTTAGAAAACTAGTGATGAGAATTTAGATGGTTTAGAAAAGTGTATGTTTTATATAAGGTTTTTTTTTTTCCTTTCTTTTTTTTTTTCCCCTGAGACAGGGTTTCTCTGTAGTTTTGGTGCCTCCCAAGTGCTGGGATTAAAGGCGTGGGCCGCCGCCTCCCGGCTGTAGGAGGTTTTTAAAAAAGACTTTATTTTTATTTTTTGATTATGTGTGTGTGGTTTGTTCATGTTAGTGCAGTGCCTGTGGAGGCCAGGAGAGGGCATCGGACAGCCTGGAGCTGGAGTTACAGATTTTGTGAGCCCCTTGAAGAAGGAACTGGGAACCGAACTGTGGTCCTCTGGCGGAGCAGTAAGTGCTGAAAAGTGAAAGACTTTGTCTGACTCAGACTTCACTGCTGCCCTGAATTTTCTCTTCTAAAGAAACAATTCTTGCTGAGTGTGGTGGCTTGTGCTTTTTAGGATCTCGGAGGCAGAGGCAGGCAGATCTCTGTGAGTTCCAGGCCAACCAGAGCTATACAGTGAGACTGTTTCTAAAATAAAATAAAAATAAAACTGTTCAAAGTGGATACATGATCTATATTTATAATTTTAAAAGTATTTCATTTTTAACTATGTGTCTGTGTGCATGTCTGTATGTGGGTCTGTACATATGAATGCAGGTACCTAGAGGCATCAGATGCCCTGGAGCTGAGTTAGAGGCAGCTGTGAGCCACATGACCTGTGTCTTAGGGTTTCTGTTGCTGCAGTGAAACACCATGATTGAAAAGCAAGTTGTGGAGGAAAGGCTTACACTTCCATATCACTGTTCATCACTGAAGGAAGTCAGGACAGGAACTCATGCAGGGCAAGCACCTGAAGGTAGAGGCTGATATAAAGGTCATGGAGGGGTGCTACTTACTGGCTTGCTCCGCATGGCTTGTTCAACCTGCTTTCCCTTCCCTCCCTCCCTCCCTCCCTCCCTCCCTCCCTCCCTCCCTCCCTCCCTCCCTCCCTCTCTCCCTCCCTCCCTCCCTTTTTTTTTCTAATGTGCATTGGTGTTTTGCCTGCATGTATGTCTGTATGAGGATGCCAGATCCCCTGGAACAGGAGTTACAGGCAGTTGTAAGCTGCTATGTAGGTGCTGGGAATTGAACGCCAGTCCTTTGGAAGAGCAGCCAGAGCTCTTAACCACTGAGCCATCGCTCCAGCCTCTCAACCTGCTTTCTTATGGAACCCAGGACCACCAGCCCAGGGAATATCACCACCCTCAATGGGTTGCCCCCCCCATCAATCACTAATTAAGAAAATACCCTACAGGCCAATCTTATGCAGGCATTTTTCTTTTAAATTGAGGTTCCCTCTTCTCAGATGGCTTTAGCTTGTGTCAAGTTGACATAAAATTTTCCAGCACAACATGAATGCTGGGAATAGAACTGGGGTCCTCTGGAAGAGCAGCAAGTATTCTTTGTGACTCAGCTACCTCTCCTACCGACAATCTATATTTTTTAAAGTGTGCACAAACCTGAACAGACCTTACAATTGCCGCCACACTACCCTTTGCCGCATTTTAGACATTCTACGAGAAGTTACAATTGAATCTGAGCCTCGTGTAAGGAAGGCCTGGGTAGATTGCACTGTGGCTACCATTGAAGGCTTTCTTTATCCAAGCCCTTTGGGGTTCCCATTAAGAGCTGGATGCTCTTGACCTTCTTTGCCTCTGAGATGAATTTGGGACTTGCTTTGGCCAAGCATCCGAGAGCAAAGCAGTGTGGGTGTGGTCCCAGCACTGCTGTAGTCCCAGCTACTTGTGAAAGCAAAGCACAAGTTTGAATTAGCAAGTTCAAGCCTAGCCCTGGAGATGCAGTGAGACCAGGTCTCAGAAAATACACCAACAAGTAAACAAATAACACTACCAAGCCCCTCCCAAACAAACAAAATTATCCAAACCTAGATCTGGGGTGGGGCATGTGGTTTTGTTTTTGAGTCAAGATCTCATGTAGCTGACCTTGAACTTGCCATGCAGTTAAGAGTGACCTTCTGCCCCTCCTGTCCCCAAATACTGAGATTCAGAGTGTGCCACCATGCCTGGCTTTTTTTCCTCCTATGAAAAAGGATCTCCTTCTATAGCAGTGGCTAGCCTGAACCTCACTATGTAGACCAGGCTGGCCTGGATGTTGTGGAACCTGCTGTTTCTGCCTTCCCAGAGCTGGTATTACAGAGGGGAGTCACCATATCCTGGCAGAAAGGTCAGGGTTTTGCAGAGATACATGTCTTAAAATACAGCCGTGTCGGGCTAGAGAGATGGCTCGGAGGTTAAGAGCACTGACTGTTCTTCCAGAGGTCCTGAGTTCAATTCCCAGCAGCCACATGATGGTTTACAACCATCTGTAATGAAATCTGGTGCCCTCTTCCGGGATGCAGGCAGAACACTGTATGCATAATAATATAATTTAAAAAAAAATACAGCTGTGTCTTGTCAAGGAAGAGAATAGATGCAGATGTACTTTCTGTTGGTATCCTGCTCTCACTCTTCCGGGTGTAACGCCCTGAGGGTGGTGTGGGTGGTGCGGACGCGCAATCTCTGCCTTAAAAAGTCCGGACACGGACCCCCACCCTCTCTTTTCCGTTTCCTCTCTGCCGTCTGCTCTTCCCTCCCTCCTCCAGGCCTGGCCTCTCCCTCCTATGCCCTCTTCTTTCTAATAAAGCCCACTCTAACTCTGGTAACCATGGCTCTTGACTCTTCCGCCAGCCGACCAGCGCCGTTCATCCTTTCCCTTTCTATGCAGTCATTTAAAACCATTATTTAAACAAGCTCCTACGAAGCAGCAAATCTGGGAACGGACGGACGCACAAGCTTAAACTCTAACGCCTGATTTCTGCCATCCTTCTTGGTGCCCGTCTGTTAGAGAGAGAACTGCTGACTGGGATGGCGGGCTGGGGATACTGCTCAGGGGAGCGTGCACGTCTGTCTGTCTTGTCAGGCCTCGTTCAGCGGCAGAAACCAAGCGAGGCGGCAGGCTGGAGAGGAAAGGCGCTTGTCGCCTGAGCCTCAATGCCTTCTCATCTCTCCCAAAAGTGACCCTCCACACGTGTGCCGTGGCACTTGAACGCCTGCCCTCAGACACTCCACAGCAAAAAGCAATACGCAGATGAAAATTCAAACAAACAGAAGAAAGTGAGACCGGCCATGCAGAGAGGCGAGGCGGGCGCCTGGGAATTCTAAGGTTACACGTTAAAAATTTGAATTATAAACGTTGAGCTGTTCTCGTTACATGTGATTCCTTTTGAGAGGATCCTGGCAAATGCAGTCTAAATTTGAGTTTAATGCACTTAAAATAAAATTTATGCCGTTTATCAAAAAGAAATGTGGGCTGATTGTTAGTTGGGCTTTTGTATCGGGATAAATGAGTCAGAACCTTCTAGCTTTTCTTAGGTGGTAAAAGACGATTCTTGGAAACCGTTTTAACTCTTTCTAGTCACACGGAGACTGTTCAAAAAGCTGCAATTCCTGGACCAGGAAGGTGGCTCCGTGGATAAATGCCTTTACCCACCAAATCCGAGGACCTGCGTTTGATCCCCAGAACCTCTAACTTACCCTCTAGCTTTCACGCTTGAGTTCTGGCACTCCCACGCCCCCTCCCAAATGAACAAATGTAAGAAAATAGAAATGTAGAAGGCCGCACTGGGAAAGCTATGCTCATAGAGAAGCTGGAAGGCCCGGAGCTCAGACATAGCGTTCTCCATTGACGTTAGCATTTATATCATCATGCACACTTTAGGACATCGTCAGGACCCACAGAGACCTGGCTCACTGAGCACCTGTGGGCCCCTGCCAACACTTCTAACCAAGCCCCCACTCCCTCACCCCCAAACCTCTCCAGCTCAGGGGCTGGCCTTAGCTTCCCTTCCCCCAGGCTTCTCTTCCCTCTATCATCCCACCATTCTGGCTCTGCACCCTCTTGGCCTCTTGGTCCACAGCTCCTCTTTTGGTCTGCCCCCCCCCCTTCTCTTCCTGTCTTGCTCTCTCTCTCTACCTCTCTCTCCTCTCATGGGCCAGTGCAGCCTGGACTCTTCCAGATGCCTCTGGCTGAATTCTCCCTCACATCTATAACCAAACTCTTCTCCACAACCATCCCTTGAAGTCCTGTCTCCATTTTCATTTAGACATCAGCCTCCAGTTTCTGCATGTTAGGCCAGAAGCATACTACCGGAAATTCTAGACACCCTGTGGCCTCGATCGTGACAGACCGTGGACAGCACTGTTCCAGTGTCCTGCGCTGGTGGTCTGGTTGCATCTTCACAACATTCCTAGCCCTGGTCACTTTCTAACCCCTAAATAGTGGAGGTGACTGAAGTCCAGAAAGTTAAGTAAGCTGCCTGTAGTCACACAGCTTGGGAGAGCTAGAATTACAAGCCATGGTTTCTGACTGGAAGATAGTCAATGTAGCCATCTCAATATACTACCCCTTGTCAGACTAGGAATTTGCAGGTAGAATGTGCAAATAATGGCACCTTGGTTTATGACACAGCATCTAACCATGTAACTGCCCTCAAATTCACGATCTCCCTGAGACAGTCTCTCAAGGGTTAATAGTACCAATTCGGTTAGTAATATCAATCATGTAATAACAGCAATGATTATGCAATAATGAGAAGCTAAAGTTGATGCCATATTTAATTTTTTTAAATGTCCCAGAGAAAATATTTTTTTTCCTAGAGTTGAGATGTTTGTTTGTTTGTGACAGGCTCTTAATTTTGGCTGTGGCTGCCCTGGAATCCATAGAGATCTGCCTGCCTCCACCTTTTGAGTGCTGGGATTAAGGCTGTACATTACCACACCCAGCCAGATATGGAGTTTTAGTTATACACACAAAAAAATCTGATGGACTGGTGCATATCTGTAATCCTACCACTTGAGAGGTGGAGACCGGAGGACCAAGAGTCCAGGAGTTCAAGATCTTCCTCAGTTGCATATCAAGTTTGAGTTTAAAACCAGCCTGAGCTGGGAGCCTTTAATCCTAGCACTTGGGAGGCAGAGGCAGGCGGATATCTGTGTGTTCAAGGACAGCTTTGTCTCCATAGCAAGTTCTAGAACAGCCAGCACCTATATAAGAGAGACACTCCGGTCTCTCTCCATGCCTTCCCCAAAAGACTAGCCTAGTACCCTGCACCCCCCAAAAAGACTGGCCTAGCACCCTGAACCCCCCAAAAAAGACTAGCCTAGGCAACAAGAAATTTTATCTAAAACAACCGCACTTATCTCCCTTCAGGAAATGGAAGAGTCAGTTCTCTTTGCTCTTGTGAGCTGCTGGCTATCTATATCTCCCGCTCCACCCCATACCGGGAATGGAAACCAAGGCCCTTGCACATGCTCAGTAAGTGTCTCACCAAGAACTGAATCCTTAGCTCTTGTGTTGTTTTTGAGACATGATCTTACTATGTGGTCCACGTTGGCTTGGATCTTACCCGCCCCTACTCCCTCAGACCCCAGACCCCTTGCACACAATGCTGGGATCCCGGAGTGAATCAGCAGACCTGGTTTAACAGTATCAGCTTGATTTCCAAAGGCTTGTTTGAAAGTAATCTAAATTCTATTTGTGTAGATAAGCTGGGTTTATCTCCCAGCTGCCTAGTGTTGGTGGTGACGTCACAGAAGGTAGATGAGGGTTAACTCATGAAAGTTAGGCAGGGATTTACTCAGGGTGAGATGAACTGGCCAAACTTCAAATGAGGGGCACGTTCTGAAACAGCAACCATCATTTCGCTAAAGCAGAGAATTGGGGTGTCTAGAATTCAATTCACTGCGTTCAATACCCATGTTACTCTCTATCTGGCTTTTCCTCTACTGCCACCCAAGGTCCAGGGCTGGCTATAGTCCAGGCTCTGGGGAGATCTGTGAATCTCACTGTTTTCCTGCCTCTACCTAAAAATGCTCCATTAAGTTCCTGTTGGGTGTAAGATCAGAGCTACAAGCCAGGACCTAACTCTCAGTAGGGAGGCCACTAAATGCATGAAATTACCAGGAGTTATCTTAATTTCTGCACTTATTTCACTGTTGACAAATAATCACGGAAGGGACCAGCAGCTGTTGGTGACCTGCAGTTACGTTGGTACTGTGGTCCACATACCCTCAGCCTGAACGTACGAAACTTTAGAATAAGATTAAAGCCAGGCTTGGTGGCTCCCAACTTTAGTCTCAGCATTCAGGAAGCAGAGGCAGGTAAATTTCTGTGAGTCTGAGGCCAGCCTACTCTAAATAGTGAGTTCTAGGACAGCCAGAGATATATACTAAGACCCCCCGTCTCAAACAAACAAATAAAAGATTAAAGCCAGGCTGGGTGCCTCCCATTTGTAAATCCCAGTGCTGGGGAGACTGAGGAAGGATTGCTGTGAGTCCGAGTCCATACTGTGCTATATAGTGAGTTCCGAAGCAGCCAGAGCTGTAACATGAGACTTAATAATAACACGAACACAGATACACACTCACAAAGTTTTCATTTAAGAAATAAGAAAAGCCCAAGAGCTGACTGACTTGGTCTTTGAGGGGCCACTGCTGTGTCCTTGAACTTGAGGGTGCCCAGCTTAAATCTCCAGACCCCTTCAGCAAACATCCCAACTCCTCTGTTAAAATATCTTCCTCCAAATAATGGTGTTCATAAGGCCGCTCTCACTTTCACTTCCTGGGACGGAAGGATGGAAGGAGAGGAGGGAGTATGGGGGAGACTAAAAGGGCCTTTAAAAGCCTGGAGAGGTGGTGCAAGCCTGTAATCTGTGCAGTTTGGAGGCTGCGGCTGCGGAGGTTGTGAGTTCAAGGCTAGCCTGGCAATAAGTAAACAAACTGGCCAACAAAGAAAACCAAGAGCCTTATAAAACACAACCCTTCTACACCGGAGGATGTTGGCGGGTCTTTCTAAAGAAGCTACTCTGGAAAGCCTGTGACCAAGCGTCTAGATTGTCCTGATCTTGGCAGACATGTCCCTAGCTCCCCCCCCCCCCCCGCCCCTGCCCCGCACCCCTCCTCCAGCTGCCAGGGACCTTGATGAGCCCCAGCAGCTGCTCCGAGAATCAAACCATCCAATGGCACATATTTTGGGCACTGTAGCAATGCCAGGGAGGCTCGGCTTCTGTCATCCGGGCAGGGGTCCTGCGGTCCTTGTGCTTTGGGGGAATCTGAAACAAGTCACCTTGGGAAAGGAGAGCCAAGGCTCAGATGGCCAGCCATGATCTAAGAGATAAAACAACGAAACCCAAAGAAGGGGTGGCTGGGTATGGAAGCTCATGCCTTTAACCTCAGCACTTGGGAACCTGAAGCAGGAGGACGGTCATCAGTTTGAAGCCAGCCTGGGATACATAGTGAGTTTCAGGCTTTTATGAACTAGAAAAATAAGACCCTATCTGACACAAAAGAGGTGGTGATGGTGGGGGAGCTGGGGATGTAGCTTGGTTGGTTGGAAGAGTACTTAGCTAGCTTCCAGGAAGTCCTGGGTTTGATCTCCAGCACACATGAACTGGACACTGGACGATGCCTTGATCGCTTGGGAAGTAGACCCAGAAAGATCAGGAGTTCAAGGTCATCCTTGATTATGCAGCAATTTGAGGCCAGCCTAGGCTGGGTGAGACCCTATCTCTCAACCAAACAAGCAAATGAGTATGTGCACTGTGTGTGTGTGTGTGTGTGTGTGTGTGTGTGTGTGTGTGTCTGTGTGTCTGTGTCTGTGTATATGTGCACTGTGTGTATGTATACTCTGTGTGTGTGTGTGTGTGTGTGTGTGTGTGTGTGTGTGTGTGTGTATGTGTGTATGTGTGTGCACATGAACACAGATGTCTTCTAAGGCCAGAGGCTTCAGATTTCCAGGAGCTACAGCCGCCCAGTGTGGGTATGAGGGCCCTAACTCAAGTTCTCTCAAAGAGTGGTACCTGCTATTAACCGAAGAGCTGTCTCCATAGGTAGCCCAGGCTAGCCTCAGACTCAGATATCTGCCTGCCTCTGCCTCCCAAATGCTGGCATTGTGCTGCCACTCCAGCCTCAAAATCTAATTCTTATTTTTGCTTGTTTGTTTATTTATTTATGAGACAAAGTCTCTGTGTAGCCCTGGCTGTCCTGGAGTTTACTTTGTAGACCAGGCTGACCTTGAACTCACAGAGATCTGCCTGTCTCTGCCTCCCAAATGTTGGGGAAGTCCATTTTTAAAAGTCAGAATTTCCTAACAAAATATTTACTAGATATTTTTTAAAGTATAGTCAACTTGAAATTTTCTTAATAGTAACGAGCTTGGGTTTTTTTTTTTATTTTTTTTTATTTTTTTTATTTTTTTTTGGTTTTTCGAGACAGGGTTTCTCTGTGTAGCTTTGCGCCTTTTCCTGGAACTCACTTGGTAGCCTAGGCTGGCCTCGAACTCACAAAGATCCGCCTGCCTCTGCCTCCCGAGTGCTGGGATTAAAGGCGTGCGCCACCACCGCCCGGCGAGCTTGGGTTTTTTATTTGTTTGTTTTTAAATGAATCTTTAGGGAAGCCATGTGGAAAACATTATTCTTTATATCTCCTCTGCTAGGAGATTTTTTACTACATTTTCCTTTACCCTACGGGTGTTTATCCATGGCAAACATGCTACTTTAGGTGGCCCTGAGATCTTTCAGGAAGGTGCTGGTCACCTCTCCCCCGGGTGGTCTGAGCATCGGCTACCGGAGCCAGCTTTTCGGAACATTCCAGGCCTGGCTGGAATCATTTCTGCCCCTCCTCAGAGCAGGCCTGCGGGTACAAACTCTATTTCCTTCCGATATG
Organism: Peromyscus maniculatus bairdii; assembly: GCF_049852395.1. NCBI lineage: Eukaryota > Metazoa > Chordata > Mammalia > Rodentia > Cricetidae > Peromyscus > Peromyscus maniculatus. The sequence goes on from NC_134861.1 coordinate 70,423,193, forward strand.
GAGCTGGGTTTTGGCTGCACAGGCTCGTTGACCCAGGGACACTTGTCGCAGCGTCAAAGGGGTGTTTCAGATGATCTTGGATGATGCTCAGTTGGTTTGTATCCATCCTGGGTTCTGCCTCCCCAGGCTCCCTGTCCCTGCTTCCCAACGGGTCAGCCGGTGGGTCAGAGAGGGTAACAGGACCGTTACTGTGAAGTCACGGGCCTGCATGGCTGAATGACATTGTCTGGCTCCTTGCAGATGCTGGTAAAGACCTTCTGGGGCTGAAGATATATTGATGTGGCCAAGAAATACAATTTATGAAGACCTTCAAGAACATAATACTTTTTTTTCCGCAGACAGGCTCCCAGAGGTTCTTATTAAAAACACAGGCTGCTTAAAAGCAAAGAAACCCAATGGCTGTAAAAATCTGTGGGGGGAAAAATCTTAGCTTTTACTTCCAAACATTTATTTAGGATGGGATTTTTTTTTCCTAAAGAAACATCATTCAAATATATTTTTTTCTGGTGCTTTAAAAGACTGTTTCTGCAAGGTAGTGGTGGTGCACACCTTTAATCCCAGCACTCAGTAGGCAGAGACAGATGAATTTCTGTGAGTTCGAGGCCAGCCTGGTCCTGGGCAGCCAGGGCTACACAGAGAAACCCTGTCTCAAAAAACAAAACCTAAAAACACTTTTTACATTTATTGATTGATTCCGTGAGTGTGGTATATGTATGTGGTATGTGTTGTGGGTGTGTAGACCAATAGACAATGGATAATTTGTGAGACTCTTCCCTCTCTATTACATGGGTCCTGGGGGTCGAACTCAGGTACTCAGGCTTGGTTACAAGTGCTTTTTTCTCCAGAGTCATCTCATTGGCTCCCAGATTATTTTATATGACTTGCCTAGGCTTTGAGAGTGCAAAGCAGGATGGTGAGAAGGTGCCAGGATGACTGGAACCAGGATGTGCTTGAGGAGGACTAGTCTCTCTCTGTTCCTGTCCACCACCTCCTGGAGATGCCTCCACTGGATCCCAGTTGAAGGTTTGCAAGGCAATGCCATTGACCAACACAAAACTCCCCAACAAGCTGACTGCCCAGAGCCATCAGGCATCAAGCAGCTGGGTCATTCATTTTCCTTCCTGTCCCCTCAGCAAGAAGAGGCACTAAAGTCACAGGGTCAGGAGACTCATCATAAAGAACCATTCTGGCTGCATATGGTACCACACATCTGTATTCTCAATGGAAGCAGGAGGATCACTGTGAGTTCAAAGCCAGAGTGAGCTGTGCAACAAGATTCTGTCTCCAAAAGCAAAAATGAAAGAAAGAAATCATATCCAGAAAGTGAAAGGCAGAAAGGGAGAATGGGGGTTGAACACTGTAACTAGTGCTCACTATAATTACTGCTTTGGGGGCTTGTAGGGGTTAAAACAAGGTCTAGCCATGTAGTCTGCTTGGCTTTGAACTTGTGATCCTGCTCTGGAATAATCCTCTCATACACTGTAAAGACTTGTCATTAGAATTGGTTTAATAAAATGCTGCTTGGCCAGTAGCCAGGCAGGAAGGCTAGGCGGGCAAGCAGACTAAGGATGATAGGAAGGAGAAGGGCGGAGTCAGGAGTCTCAAGCCAAATGTAGAGGAAGAATGTCATTCTGAGAAGAGGCACCAAGCCACGTGGCTAAACATGGATAAGAATTATGGGTTAATTTAAGTGAAAGAACTAGCTAGTAATAAGCCTGAGCTACTGGCCAAGCATTCATAATTAAGATTAAGCCTCTGTGTGGTAATTTGGAAAGCAGCTGCTGGCTGAGTATTTGGGAGTTGCTAGCGGGACAGAAACTTCTACTTACATGATCCCCCTCCTCTGCTTCTCATGCCAGGTCTAAACATTAATCTATTCACAAAAGCGGAGTCCCATGATTAAAATTCCTTTAAAGGCCTTACTGTTATCAATACTGCCACACTGGCAATCACATTTCAACACGGCTCTGGCCTGGGAAACTGCATCCACAGCACTGGAGAGGTGCCAGGGACGTATTTCTCAGCTTTTGACGTGTAAAAGCGATTCCTCTCCCTTGAAAAGGTGACACCCCATCACGTTGGACACGTGAGCTGTGGAAGGCAGTCTGCTGAAGCAATTTCACTGTCCGACCTGAGGGAGGAGAGGGGAGGCAAAAGGGGGTGTGTTTTGGGGGAAGGACACAGTTTCTATGAAGTTGCAGTGTTATGGTCCACACAGATGCATTCTGTGGACAGTGGCTTCTGGAACATTCTATAGACAGGATTATGGGTTTAAAAAAAAAAGACTATAGCAAGGGCAGAGGACAGAGCAGAGGTGGCAGCAGGGGAACCATTCAGGTCTGGGACTGAGGCCTCTGCCCTGAGCACAGCCTTGCAGACTGGGATCCCATCTGTCTGTGAGCCCTGGAGTCACACCTTCTTCCCACCCTACTAAAAAGTGCTAGCCTGCACTTGGCAGGAAGAGGGAGGGGCTGAGGAGGACAGAGGCTCTGTGAGACAAGGTTGCTTTCTCTCTTTTGCTTCCTCTCTTCCGGCCTCCTTTTCCTTCTCCGTGAAATGGAACAATAGCAATTATCTGAAGACTGGCTTCAGGGGTGGGAATGAGGAGATTAAACACAGGACACTTGGAGGGCATCCGGGTCTTGTCATGAAGGAAGGGAGAGGCAGAAACTGTGAAGGTCAAATGAACAAAGCAATACGGCATGGTGTGGTCTCCCATATCTGTAATTCCAGGAGACTCAGGGTGGCTCAGGGTCGGCCAGGACGTGATGGTTAGTCATCATGGTTTTGTCAATGTGACACACACTAGAGTCACCTAAAAAAAAGGGACGTCCGCTGAGCCTCCTGCGGTGGTTTGAGTGAGAATGTCCTTGCTGGAGGTGTGTCACTGGGGGTGGGCTTTGAGGTCTCAAAAAGCCCATGGCACTCTGCCATCCCCAGTGGGTTCTCTCTGCCACCTACTTTCCTATGAAGATGTAAGTTCTCAAACAGGGACATGGTGGCACAAGCCTTTAATCAGCTTGTGGAGGCAGAAGGCAGAGGCAGGTGGATCTCTGTGAGTTAGAGGGCAGCCGGGTCTACACAGTGAGCTCTAGGTCAGCCAGGGCTATGTAGAAAGACCCTTTCTCAACAAGCAAACAAATAAACAAACTAACAAAAATATTCAACCTCTCAGCTGCTGCTCCAGCACCATGCCTGGCCGCCTGCCACCATGCTTCCTGACATGATGATCATGGACTCTAATCTTCTGGAGCCCTGAGCCCCAAATTAAATGCTTCCTACATTGCTGTCCTGTTGTGATGAAAAGACACCACGACCCAAGGCAACTCTTGTAAGAGGAAGCATTTAACTGGGGCTGGCTTACAGTTTCAGAGTTTAGTCCCTTGTCCTCATGGTGGGGAGCATGGCAGCACACGTGCTGGCCCGGTGTCTGAGAGCTACATCCTGATCTGCAAGCTGAGAAAGAGAGACACTGGCCCTGGCATGGGCTTTTGAAGCCTCAAAGCCCACCCCCAGTGACACACTTCTTCCCGTGGGGGCCACACCTCCTAATCCTTCTAATCCTTTCAAATAGTGCCAGGTCCTGGTGACTAAACATTTGAATATATAAACCTATGAGGACCATTCCTATTTTTTTGCCTTACTCACCGTATTTTGTTATAGCAATAGAAAAAACAACTAAGGTCATAAGAGCAGGAGGGCTGTCCCTGCCCCCCCACCAGCTGCAGCACTCTAGAGAGTGGCCCCTGCACCATGCCTGGGCAACACTGTAGAGCTGGCCAGGAAGGTGTGGGTGTGGGGGAGCTGACCCCGAGGATGTGAGAATGGGAGAACTGACTCCGCCCCTTGCTCATCCCTACAAGGGATGAACTAGCCAGAGCAATGCTGGAGAGCTCACCCTGGTGGTGAAGACAGGGGAGAGCTGGTGGGCTGACCAACCCTGCAACTACCTTGGCCCACCCAAACCTCCACCCCATCTATGATCTGCTGGAGTACAGGGAGTGGGGGGTGGGAGTGTAAGGCGAATTACTAAATAGTCTTATTAATAATAAACCTGGAGCCAGATATTGGGGTGAAGACTGAGAGATCAGAGAGCAAGACAGCCATGTCATATCTCTAGGGAATCCCCAGCCAAAGAGAGAGCTGTTTCCTGTATACTCATTCCTATATGCCTTTCTGTGCCCTGCCATCTTACTTCCTTTCTCCACCCAGTTACATCACTTCCTCTCTCTGCCCAGCTCTATCACTTCCTGTCTGTCTGTACAGACCTCCAGACCTCTATGGTTAACTAGCACTGAGATGAAAGGCATGTGCCACCAAGCCTAGCTGGCTCTGTTCCCAATATGACCTTGAACTCACAGAGATCCAGGATGAATCTCTGCCTCCTGAATGCTAGGATTAAGGGTGTGTGCTACCACTGCCTGACCTCTATGTTTACAATAGAGGCTGGCTTTTTCCCCCTGATCCCTAGACAAGCTTTATTTGGGTGCACAAATAAAATATCACCACAGGGGGTTCTTGTGGACCCAGGGCTACAGTATCTCTATGGCACAGGGCAGCAAAGGGGTGTCCAGGAAGAGTCCCAGTGAGGGCCCATCATCGACAGTGTAGCGGAGACCAGGGGTTTTCAAACCAAATCGATGATTCTTTGCCACGAACGTCTGCATGTAAAGATGTATGGACAAAGGAGTTTACTGTGTGACTCACTGGGTCACACTGAAGCTTCCATGACGAGGTTTCCCCTTCCTTCCTTTCTTTTTTCTCTTAAATTTTATTTTGTTTTCATCTTTTTGGCTGGGGGGTTGGTGGTTTGAGGGCAGAGGACAGAGGTGAGGGGCCGGAGATGGATGGCATTGGGATGAATGATGTGAAAGACACAAAGAATAAATAAAAAGAAAGTTTTCTTAAAAAAAGAAAGAAACGTAACTAAGACACATCCATCAGATTGGTCAGTGGGCATGTCTGTGGGGGACTTCATTTGACTAGTGATTGATGTGGGAGGGTCCAGCTCACTGTGGGCGGTGCCACGCCTGGGCAGGTGGGCCTGAGATGCGTAAGAACCCAAGCTGAGTAAGCCATGGGAACAAGCCAGGAAGCAGCGTCCCTCCATGGTCCCTGTCTATGTCCACTTGAGTTACTTCCCCAGCTTCCCTCCATGCTGGGCTGTGATTGGAGCGCATGTGCAGAAGATCCTTCCTTGCCCTAACTGCTTTTGGTCATGGTGTTCATCACAGCAGCAGAAAGCCAACTAGAACCCTAGGCTCTAGCAAGACATGGTTTCTGAAACAAGAACTGGGCATATGGCAGGAGGAGGGTGGAGTTGAGGATGCGCTTTGGCTGCTTGAGACCTCATCTCAAAATAAAACAACCGAAGGAGGGAGAGGAAAGTCCCACAGAAATGAAGAGAGTGGAAATTTGAAAACCAGATATAAGGACTGGTGAGACAGCTCAGGGGTACCAAGTTTGATCCTGGAGAAAACTGACTCACCTGCAAGCTGCCCTTTGACCTCTGCACATGTGCTGTGGCAGGAATGACGCGCGCGCACACACGCGCCCACACACACACACACACACACAATACATACACACACTAAATACAGAGATGTAAAAATTTAATTAGGTTGGGCATAGTAGCACATGTCTTTGATCGCAGGACTCATTAGGCAGAGGCAGGCAGATCTCTGTGAGTTCAAAGCCAGCCTGGTCTACAGAGTGAGTTTGAGGTCAGCCAGAAATGCACAGTGAGATTCTATCTCAAAAAAAAAAAAAAAAAAAAAAAGAAAAAAAGAAAAGAAAAAAATTAAAGAAAATGCGAGCTTAAAGTATGACTTATTTTTGCTGGAAATTCATTCTCAGCTCGTCTCTGCTGGGATCTTGGCTGATGTGCATTTGCTGGGGTTGACTGGATTATTTAATTGCTGTTTTCTGTCTCTAACTGCTGTGATTATGACTCAAGTAGTGGATACATCTCGGGTGCCATATAAATAATAATTATTTTAATTACAGTCTAACCTGTATGATATAAGCTGACAATATAACCGATGACATTTATGTACGTGCACTCTGTAGGGTGGTGGAGAAGAAATGTCCCATTGTGAAGGTTCAAAGGAATCTCCCCTCCGTGCTCACAGTAATTTTAGAATTATAACACCAAAAAGCACAATGCCACACTAATCACTGTAAGTTAGCTGAGAACAATGTCTTCATAATCGTCCATGATCTAAGTGTGCTGTATTTAGATAAGGTAAGCATTTCATTTCATTTAACGGCTTTCTTTTTAGTGCTAGGAAAAAAGATATATGGTCTTTTTTTTTTTTCAGATTTCTTGTAAAAGTACGAAAGTACTTGGTAGTTTTAAGTGTGATTGAGGCAAGGTACACAAGAAAGTACCTGGTGTTTAGCAGTATTAAATATCACCATTGACAGTCACTTATATCTAAGTAAACATTTGATAGACATGATGCTCTCCAAGCAATTTGTTGTTGTTGTTTCTTTCTTATGTAGCCCAAGCTAGCCTCCAACTTGATAAGTGGCAAAGTTCAAGACATGTTGGCACTCACCTTGAACTCCTCATCTCAAGCATTAGGTTGACAGGCATGTGCACTTTCTAAATAACCCCACAAGAGCCACACAGCACCTTGTAGACCCTTATGAACACAGCAAGCATTATTACCTGAAGCATGGAGGAGGGTCACATTGGACACTGTGTGTGAGCAGAGAATGGTTGGAGCCCATTCATAGAGTACAAAGATGAACACGGGCAGGGGCCTGACAGGTCACCAAAAGACAGAATTCCAACAGTTTAGCCTAAAGGTGGTCTTGTTTTCTCTCTTCTTTTAAATGAGGGTTTTGTCTCACATAGCCAAGATGGCCATAAATTCCCTATGTGGTAGCGGACGACCTTCAACTCCTAGCTCCTTGCTTTCACCTCCCAAGTGTTGGGAGTAAAAGCCTGTACCATATCCCAGACTTTAAAGATGTTAATTGGCTCTCAGATTTTTAAAAACTGTGTGTGTGTGTGTGTGTGTGTACATGCACATGCCAGAGCACACACATGTAGGTCAGAGGACACCATGGGAGGAGGTGCTCTCCAACTACCATATAGGTTCTTCTTCAGTTTAAATTCAGGTCAGGCTTGGTCTCGCTGGCCCAGCTTTCTGACTTTTTAGAGACAAGGTTTCACGTGATCGGACCCGACTTTGAACGGATTATGTAGCCAAGGATGACCTTGGATATCTGACCCTCCTGCCTCTACTTCCTGGGTTAGAGCGGTCCGCTACCACCTGGTACTGGCTTTACTTTTCATGCTAGGATCAGAGAACACAGAATTTCACAAAACCAAGCTTTCCAAGGAACCAAGCTGGCTCTGTAGACAGAGAAAGGCGGAGGGACGTAGAAATGATATAAAAAGTAGCAGTGTCCCTTCAGAGTCACTCTCCTGAAGACACAGACTGCAAGAGAGGCAGCAGAGGGTGACTCACTGGCCAAAGTATCGGTTCTCAGCCTTCCTAGTGTTGTGACCCTTTAATACAGTTCCTCATATTGTGGTGACCCCCACCATACGATTACCTTCGTTGCTACTTCATAACTGTAATTGTACCACTGTTATGAATCATAATGTGCTTTCCAAAGGTCTTAGGTGACCCCCGTGAAAGGGTCAGCTGACTTCAAAGGGGTTGCGTCTGCAGGTTGAGAACTACTGGGTTAAAGTCACATTACCTTTTGATCACCAGTAAAGTAGAAAGTGTATCATTATCAGTATGGATTGCACTTGCCTGTTTGGGAAATTTGGCTGTCAGTCCTGATTTTTTAGAAGGTTGAAATTTAGTTTCACTTTGGTGTTGGAACCTTAGCCCAAACGATGATGACGATAATGATGGATGAGGATGGACCAAGATTATAATGATCATGTTGGGGATTGAACTCAGGATCTGCCCATGCTGGGTAAGTACCATACCAGTAAGTTCCAAACCCAGCCCTTGTATTTATTTTTATTTATTTATTTATTTATTTATTTATTTATTTATTTATTTATTTATTATTTTAAGGTAGAGTTTCTCTATATAGCCCAGGCTGACCTTAAACTTGACATCCTCCTGCCTCTGTTCTCACAGTGCCAGGGTTCAGGTATGTGCCATCCTTGACCCTCCGTTTTGGTATTTATGTCCTAGGGTATGGGCCCTCTTTGGAAACAGTCACCTCCTGGAGTTTTTAGTGAAAGAAACAGATCCCAGCACAACAGTAGAGCCCGACTGAGCGACTGAGCAACTGAGCACTTGCTGTGTACGAGGCCCTGCTGTGTTCACTCAGATGATGTTAGCTCCCTGCAGAGGATGAACCCACCGCAGGAAGCGGCAGGTAGATTCTGGCCTCCCCTGTCTGACCCAGAGCCAACACTCATGGCAGCCCCTTTGTTCCTTGCTGGTTTAGAGGTGGCACTTGTACAAACAAAAGCCACAGAGAGGGGTAAGAAAACTGCTGTGGCGTTGTTCCAGCCAGGAGTGACTCTGAGGGAAGGCAGGGAGCTGAATTGTGAAGGTTTGGTTTAAAAAAATAAAAAGTCAAGTGAGGAAGAGCAGCTTCCTGGAGGCCTTGGCCTGTCTGTCCCTGGATTCCTGCCAGGCCTGAGGTAAACCCCTGCTCTGGACTCCTTCCTGGGCTAGTCAGCCTCAGTTGCAGCCCTTAGTAAAGGTCACACCTCTGCCTTCCTATGGGTGTCTTTGTCTGTTAGATACAAACCTCTTTTTTTATCCCCCCACTGTGGTGCATACTTGTGATCCCAGCATTCCTGAGGCTAGAGCAGGAGACCTGTCTGGCCCTAGTGAGACTCTGTTTAAAACAACAGGAAGAAAACAAACAAACAAACAAACAAACAAAAACATAAAGACAACAACAACACAAACAAGAACAGCAGACTGGAACTGTAGTGGGCCTAAGTGAGGCCCTAGGTTCAGTCTCCAACATGAACAGATAGCCCTAACCAAACGAAAATAACAATAGGCTTAAGCCAGGCGCGGTGGTCGTACATTAAATTTCAGCACTCAGGGGGCAGAGACAGGAGGATTGCCATAATTCAAGGCCAGTTTTGGCTACAGGGTGAGATTCTATTTCAGACAAACAAACAAATACGTATTAGGTGGGTTTTTTTTGTTTTGTTTTGTTTTGTTTTTGAGACAGGGTCTTTCTGTGTAGTCTAAGTTGGCTTGGAACTTGACATAAAGACCAGTCTAGTCTTAACCTTAGAAGATTCTCTCTCCCTTTTTTTTTTAATTGATGCGCCATATTTATTCTGTGTCAATCTCCGTATTAAGATGCATTTGTGCGCTCTCTCTCTCTCTCTCTCTCTCTCTCTCTCTCTCTCTCTCTCTCTCTCATACATTACATGGTTCAGCACAGTTTCCCCTCCCTCGACTAGAAGATCATCTTGCCTCTGCCTCCTGATCAGGAGCTTTATCAGGCGGAGTCCTCATGTCCATCTGATTTCCCTTCTTGGAGGATAGAGACCAGCTTCATACCCCGGGGCACCCAGGAGCCCCTCAACTTCATCATATGACTTTACACAAAGGAACCATTTTCCTGAAGTCAGATGGTTTATACAAGAAAATGATTACATTCAGTTTAAAATACCAGCCGCCCTGCCAAAAATGCCCGTTTCTGTAGTGCTAAGGTATGCGGCCCTTGTGGCTTATGATTTGAAACACACTTTTGCGGCTAACTCAGGAGAATTCCTGGAGCCAGAAGAAATCTCTTAAAGGCATACACTGGGGAGGGAGTGCTCTCAGCTGGGTGAGACCGACAGCAGGCATTTGAAGAGAAGGCCATGATGAATCCGGCTCTTTTCTCATCTGATACTCCTTCAGGCTTGATTTCACTCACAGAGGGGACACCAGGCCTGTTAGCCTGGCAGGGAGCCTTCAGCCTGGCTTTCAGGGGCTGCAGTTCGAATGGGCAGACGGCAGAGGGAGGTGAACTTGTACAGGAGAGGCTTTGGATCTATAAGAAAAATACAAAATGGCCTGTGTGTGATGGTGATCGTGTTCTCAAAAACCTCAGCCCCAGAGTGGTGGCGCACGCCTTTAATCCCAGCACTTGGGAGGCAGAGGCAGGCGGATCTCTGTGAGTTCGAGGCCAGCCTGGGCTACTGAGCGAGTTCCAGGAAAGGCGCAAAGCTACACAAAAGAAACCCTGTCTCGAAAAATCAAGACAGGGAGACAGGGTTTCTCTGTGTAGCTTTGGAGCCTGTCCTGGAACTCACTCTGTAGCCCAGGCTGGCCTCGAACTCACAGAGATCTGCCTGCCTCTGCCTGTACCATTTCTATTTGATGATTCTTAAGAATTTGTTTCCTGGGGCTGGAGAGATGGCTCAGTGGTTAAAAGCCCTTGTTGCTCTCGCAGAGGTCTGGGTTCAGTTCCCAGCATCCAACTTGGCTGCTTGAAACCTTTCGGAACTCTGGTTCCAGGGAATCGGACACTCTCTTCTGGCTTCCAGGGACACCAGGCACACACATATACATGTGTCAAAATACTCATACACATAAAATAAAAATAGACAAATATTTCTTAAGAATTCATTTTTTTCCAGGTGGGCATGGTCACATAAGCCTAAGGTCCCCAGCACTCTGGAGACAGAAGTGGTAGGATCATGAATTGTGACCGCACTACACTGGGAGACACCCCCACCCCCTAAAAAAATGGGAAGGCTTGAGAAGTGTTGTGGTAAGTTGCCCTTCCCCCTCTCCTAGGCCAGGAAATAAATTTCAGGGAGGTGGAGAAAAAGAAAAGGACGCAGACAGAATGCCCAGTGCTCTGGCATCCTAAGATCGGCTCCCTGGAAAGGGGAGAGTCCAGCCAGGGAAGCTTCTGTCTTTGCAGGATTCTGAGGTCCCTTCCCGGCTCTCCTACCCTCTTAGCTCTGGAGTTAACAAGGAGCCCTGACTAGCATACTCACAACAGCCTGATGCTTCTGCTCTTTCCTCTTGGCAGGAAAATGGAAAAGTCCCGTCTCTTCCTCTTCAGTCACAGAGCTTTGTCATGGAGAAGAATGTTTTCAGGGTGGTGTTATAGGGAAAAAGGAATGCAAAAACACCAAACAGGAAACACAAAAGGGAAGAATAAAATGCAGTGATAAGAAGGCTCCGGATGTAGCTAGTTTGATAGAGAGTGCTTGTCTAACAAGCCCTGTGTTCCACCCCAGTGCTACACGTGTGGCACACACCTGTTACCCCAGCACTTCGGAGGTGGAGTCAGGCGAATCAGGAGTTCCAAGACGAGTGGGTCCCAGGACAGCCCCAGCTACATGAGATCCCTTTTATTGTTGTTGGTTTTTTTGTTTTGTTTGTTTTGTGTTTTTTTTTGAGATGGGGTTTCTCTGTGTAGCCCTGGTCGTACTGGAACTCATTCTGTAGACCAGGCTGGCCTTGAACTCAGAGATCCGCCTGCCTCTGCCTCCCGAGTGCTGGGATTAAAGTCTTGCACCACCACTATCCAGCTTGTGAGATCCTATCTTAAAAAAAAAAAAAAAGCCAGCTGTGCCGACAGCTGCCTTTAAACCAATTACTTGGGAGGCCAATGCAGCACCTGGAAGGTAGAGGCAGGAGGATTTCTGTGAATTTGAGGCCTCCCTGGTCTACACAGTGAGTCCCAGGCCATCTGGGCCTACAAAGTGAAGGGGAAATAGGATGCCACTGTTTTGGACAAAGCTTCTAGACAGACTAGGAAAAGCAATCGAAATAGAGTCACTCACATTGAAGTTCTCCGTCATCAAGGAGAAACTAGACCGGCTGCCTATGTGGCTTTCGGAGATTCATGATAAGACAGAGTTTCCCAAACAGGCGATTTGAATAAAGCCCTCCACTTTGATCTGCACACAAAAGAAGCAACCTGAAATAACATGGTGGCAGCTAATCAGGTATGTTCCCATTGTTCTCTTCTTGTCCCTATCTTAGCAGGAAAGTGACTTTGAAACGACCGACTTTCTCTTAACTTTTTGCTTTCTCCAAGCCTGACCGTCTGTGACATCAATTCCCTGCCTTAACTATCACAATGCTCACACTCTTTTCAGACCTGAGGCTCGCTTGACTCAACAGCGGAAAGGCAGGCTAATGAAGACCATGGAACTAATTTAGTGTGAGGTTCCGTTTGACAAGAGTTTTCTGGGGTTCTGAGCCAACAGCAGGATACTGAGAAAGGGATGGCCGAATTCTAGACTGCAGACACAGGTCTCCAAGGCAGGCAGATAGAGGGGCCAGGGACTGTATATGGTAGCCTTGATAGCCTGTGACAGCAGTTCTAGAATTAACCTGATTTTATGATCACGGGGTGGGCCACTGCATGGGGCGGGGGCAGGACTACAGGATCTGAATTTTAGCAGGGTTTCCCACGGTGTGGTTGAGTGACTGGCCCACAGGAGACCGGCGCTAAGCAAAGCAGTTGGGAGGCTGTGACCATGGCCTGGGCAAGGGATAAGAGGACTTGGACCAGGGCCCTGGAGCCTCGAAGGCAGGGAAAGAACGTGATGTCAAGATCCAGGAAGTGAGTCAGGATGGGTATGGAGGGGACCACGGCACAGATTCTGGTGGGGAGGAGATGAGCCTGGCAGGGGCCCTTGGAATATGACAGCAATAACTTACCTACACACACACACACACACACACACACTCTCTCTCTCTCTCTCTCTCTCTCTCTCTCTCTCTCTCTCTCTCTCTCTCTCTCTTCAAGGAATGAATGAGATTAGCTGGCTTCTTTGACCCAGTAAGAGCCTCCATTCTCCTTCCAGAAAGAGTCCTCACTGTTCAGGCCAATCAGTGGCCCACCTGTCCCATTTGCCTGTGTAGCAATGGTTGACACCCCCTCAACCTCCAGGCTCTTACTGGGCTTGCCTTGTATTCTTCTGAGTGCTGGGATCACAAGAAGGTGCTCCACAGCCTCCTCCCTCCCTTCCCTTCTTTCTTTCCATATAGCCCAGCCTGGCCCCAAATTCTCAGAAATCCTCCTGTCTCAGCCTCCTGATGCTGTGATCACAGATGTATGTTACCGCAGTTCCTTCCTTCCTTCCTTCCTTCCTTCCTTCCTTCCTTCCTTCCTTCCTTCCTTCCTTCCTTCCTTCCTCCTTCCTTCCTCCCTCCCTCCCTCTCTCCTTCCCTCCCTCTCTCCCTTCCTTCCTTCCTCCCTTCTTTCCTTCCCTCCCCCTTTCTTTCTTTGTTCTTTCTTTTTGTTGTTATTGTTTTTCGAGACAGGATTTCTCTATGTAATAGTTTTGCCTGTCCTTGGAACTTGATTTGTAGACCAGGCTGGCCTGAAACTCACTCAGAGAAATCTGCCTGCCTCTGCCTCCCGAGTGCTGGGATTAAAGGTGTGCACCACTACATAGTAATATCTTAACAACTAGATTTTAAACTTCTGGGAACTAGCTTTGCATTTTTTGTTATCAATATGTTTCTGGTCAGTTTAGCACACAGCTTTGGGCATAGTAAACCTTTAAGATATCTGTTGAGTTTAGTGGCATTTACACAGGAAGAAGCATCCCATTGGGAGGAGGTTCAGGAGGACACAGCCCAGCGTAGGGGAGAAAAGGCATATTTCTGAATTCCCCAATGATGTCCCGATTGTACCCACAGAAGTCATTTCCAATGGTAAAAAGTGTCAGTGCCTGGGGGAGACCCCACTGCTGAAGGAAGAAAGGCCATGCTGGAAGAGGAAGGATTCTAGTCCCCGTCCTGGGTAGGGTTAGCAGCTGCAGTAATCATCTGTGTCCTTATGTGGTGATGTGCACTGGCCTGAAGATGAACTTCTACCCTGGCCTTCCTATGCAGAGGTGAGGTGCACTGGATAAACGAGCATGGTGGGCAGTGCTGTGGGAGCGGTAGACCAGCCAGCAGAGATGCAGGGGACCACTGCAATGCAGTGAAAAACAAAACTGAGCTGAAGGGAATGAATGACCCCGCATGGTGTTGTCTAGAATCATCAGCAATTTAGAACTTAGACATTCACAAAGCATCACTATGACCAAGACATTTGTTCTCCACCCAACCTTTGACTAGTACATACACCCAGGCCATGTTCACCCCTTGGAAAGGGTATGTGATTGTTCATGGGACCTAAAAAGAAGCTGATGCTCAGGAGCTTTGGAGTGAAATCTGTAATGCTTGGGGAAGGTCTGGTGTTTTTTATTTTATTTTATTTATGTAGGTCCTGGGGAGTCATCGCAGGACTCGCTGAAGAAATGCTTTATATCCAAGCCATTGCACTGCCCCATGCATTTTAACCAGTCATCCTGGTGTCGCTTTGCTCCAAGACTGAGCAGCCATCAGAGAAAGTCTTCCTCTATCCTCCAGGTGGGGCGGGGCAGGCCAGGGCAGGGCACTCTGGGTTCTCCAGTTCTACTTTCTCTGGTTTTATTGGTGGCTTTAGGAGAAGCAAACAGCACTCAGGCCGATAAGATAACCAGCCAGTGGGAGCCTGGAGTTAAGAATTGTCTTTCGTTTGGAACCTCAGCTGATGCCGAGGACAAGATTTGAGCACACAAAACAGGGGGTTCAAGGTTTGGTGGACAGGTCCGTTAGCCTCTGCGCTATCTTACCTTCCAACTACCCCCACACACACACACACACACTTCCAGGAAAGTTTAACAGAGTTATTTTAGACATTCAATACATTTCATACATGCAATAATCTGTTGTCTCCATCTCAAGGAGAGTGAGAATGAATCTTCAATATACTTTATGCATTTTTTTAAAACCAATGAACACCCCCCCTTCCACAGCCATTTAGGGGAAGATGGGTTAGTGTGAGGTAAGGGTAAGGCTTGCAGTCATCCCAGTCTTGGCTAAAGTTGACCTGAATGAAAACTAAGCATTGGGAGGCGGGAGTGGGACCTCATGCCTGTAATCCTAGCACTTGGAGGACCAGGATATGAGAATCACGCAGGAATCCTGGCTAACCTAGGCTACAGTGTGAGGCTCTGTCTCAAACAGATAAAGTAAAATCAATAAAAACAGCATCAGCCCTCAACTGTCAACTTCGCACATAGGAGTCTTTCAGCACGGACTGGTGTCTGCAGTAATACGACCACCTACCAAGACACAAATCTTGGGCTGGGGATGTAGCTCAGTTAGGAGAGTGCTTGTGTGGTATTGTGAAGCATATACATACTGCATTCGATGGCCAGTACTGTATCCGCTAATGTAGTCAGATAAGTTGCTTTGGTTCAGTTGCCCTTCATGCTTCCAAGAGAGCAAAATGGCCAACTCATGATAATATTAATATCAGTTTTTCACAGAGCCATCACAGGAAAGAATTTGATACGATACAATCGTCCCTGATGATGTTTGAAATTTTGTTCTGTTCTTAAAAAATGTTTGTTTTGGTCAGGTTCTATGTCTTCTTGCCTGGCCTGGAACTCTCTATGTAGACCACGCTGGCCTCAAATCCACAGAGATGGGTCGACCTTTGCCTCCTCAGGGCTGGGATTAAAGGCGTGTGCTGTCGACCGTGGGTGTGAGGCACACAAGTTACTACACTAACAGCTTCTGGAAGTCCGAAGACAGCCTATGGGAGTCTGCTCTTTCCTTCTGTCACATGGGTTCCAGGGACTGAACTCAAGCTCTTCGACTGGACAGCCAAGCACCTTTCCTGGCTGGGCTGTCTCATTCAAGCCCCTACAGGAGGCTTTGTATGGCTTCTGCTCCCCAGCTCAAGATTCTGAGACTTTGCTCTAGTGTTCTTTCCTTAGGAGACTCGCTCTGGCCTTTCTGCCCTGGCAAAGATGGCACCATAGGTAGCTTTCACAGGCAGGCTGAGTGAAGCTCCCCGATTCCGTGTCTCTGTGACCGTGAATCTTTTCACAGCCAAGGCGGGAGGGCTGGCGGCAGAGCCTAGCAGAGGGAGGGCTGGAAACGGGCATCACACTCCCTTCCTCCCCCATCACTTAATCTCAAACTTCGTGTTCGGAGGACGAATCCAAACACAGTCTCACCTTCCGGTGCAACCTCAGACTTGCTGAGGGCTAGACACAACTGCACCGTCTTCCCTGAGTGGCCTGAGAGGCTTCGGCAAGGGCGAGGCTGTGACCTGATTTCTCGGGAGGATTTGGGAATGGGCTTGGTTTCTGGCCACGGTGTGTGGGTTTAGATCCTCAGCTGGCCTCTCGCGCCCTCTAGTGGTTGAAAGATCACAACCTCATAGAACTTGTCACTCAACGAGTTGATTTTTTTTTTCTTCCTTTTTCTCCGTGGACGAATTGCCCCAACCGTATAGTGAATTCAGTTCATAGTTAACAGTTACAAAGCAACACAGCAATGAACCAAATACACACAATAGGAGGCTTTGACACATCTTTGTGGGATCTTTGGAAGGTCTTCGGTATCTTATTTCGTGGCACAAACCCAACAGGCTGTAAATACTTAATGGAGAATTGAAAAGATGCTCTAATCCAAGGCGGTTCCCCGCTCGTTGTCAGCCTGTGAAACATTAGCTCGCGGAGCTGAACAACCACGCGAAGGGCTCTTTCTTATCTTCCCGAGATAGCTCCACTCCCAAGATGACCGTAAAGCCTCACAGGTGGGGTTGTCACCAGTTTAAAAATCTCTGTTTTCGCTCAGATTCCACGATAGCCGTCCAGTCCTTGGGAGAACAAACTGTCTCTTGAACAATGACAGCCCTTCCTTAAAAGAATGGGTTCAACTCACGGCATCAGAGTTCGTTGGGGACACTGCAAACCTCTTCAGGATCGGGGCTACATCACTACCTCTACACGGCCCCAAACACGTACACTTCTTATTTAATCTACGTGCCGTGAATGACCTTAAAAGAGGAGCAAATGTAGGTGTGTGTGTGTGTGTGTGTGTGTGTGTGTGTGTGTGTGTGTGTGTACGCGCTCGCTCATGCGCGCACATGCCCGAATTAAACACCCCACCAATGAGTTCATCTACACCTCAAATGCCGGGTCTAGCTGGGGACTGCTCAGAGCTCTGCATATCACCAGATGGAAGAATCCCCTTCCAGGAAGATTTTGTAACTCTCGGAGCTGGCTCATTGCTCACGGGGCCTCAAGCACCTGGCGAGCAGAGAGCCCTGTCCGCACCTGCGGTTTAATGGGGGCCTGGTTTGTTTTCTGTCTGTCTCCCCTAGCCAAGGCTCAGCCCCATACAGCAGCTCATTCTTTGTCCACGACAACAATAACAGCGTAGAGTCTAGCACAGTTCTGGGCACGGGAGGTGTTAAATAAACATTTGTCAACGTCCGTCCGGCAGTCCCTTGGGGTAAATGCTGCTGGGGACAGGCCAAAGGCAAGGGTGAGGCCCATTCTTATCCTAAGTGACACCATTACTCAGAAAAGCAGGTGCCTAAAGGCTCCGAGGCAGCCATTCCGAAGGCCGAGATATGCACCCACACGGCTAGGGCGCATTCCTCGCCCCGGCGCACTTTGTGAGCAAGCACGAGCCCTCTCCTGACCCCGTGGCACACGTTTCTCTGCCTTTGCTTTGCTTTCCGAGGCCTGGTGGCAGATGGCCTAAGGTCCGTGGACAGTTTGTGGCAGGGTTGGCTGGGGAGGAGGTGCTTTCTTACAATGTGGAACAAATTCACCTCTAAAACACTTGAGAGTCAACTCGCCCCGTGGGAGGGGCTCAGAGCAGAGTTCCAGGGCAGCCCAAAGGGCGTAGCCAGACCTTTTTCCAAAAGGTCAACCAATCAAGCAACCAAATAGGGAAAAAGTAAAATAAAATAAAATAAAATAAAATAAAATAAAATAAAATAAAATAAAAGGGTTTTTAAAAAATGATTATTTTTATTTTTTATCTTCACTGGTATTTTGCCTGCGTGTATGTCTGTGTGAGGGTGTCAGGTCCTCTGGAACTGGAGTGACAGGCAGTTGTGAGCTGCCATGTGGGTGCTGGGAACTGAACTTTTGGAAGCCCAGCCTTTGGAAGGACAGCCAGTGTTCTTAACTATCTGCTGAGCCATCTTTCCGGCCCCCCCCCACGCCCATTTATTTACAGTGAATGCCTTGAGGTTCTAGAGCAGAAGCAGCTGTCAGGAAGGGCTGCCACTGTGCAGAGGAAGCAGCATGATGATTATGGATGCGAAGTAGGACAGAGTCTGGCTCAGTGGCTGAGCCCTTAGCACGCAGGAGGCCTGGGTTAGGACCCAGCACGGCATAAACACCGAACAAGCTGTACTTTGATCCTGGTGCACACCAGCAGTCCCAGTGTCTCTACTCAGGAGGCTGAAGAGGGTTGCTTGGGCTAAGGAACCAACCAACCACCACCCTCCTGCAATCTATGTAAGGGAGGAGAGAGACCCGGCATGCGCATTTTGCTATCTCTTCTGCTTTTCTTTTGTGCTCCTACTTTCCAAAGATAAAGGTGCAGGCACAGTGGTGAATGCCTGTGATCTTAGACCTTGGGAGGCCTCTGAGGCAGGAGAATCAGAAGTTAGAGGTCAGCCGGGCTACATATGGAGCCCCTCCTCCAACAAAAAAAAAAAAAAAAAAAAAAAAAAAAGGAAGAAAGGAAAAAGAAAAACCAAACCAACAAGCAACTCTCCCCACTTAAAAACAAAACAAAAACCAAACAGAAGCAGTAACAGAGAAAAACAAACAAACAAACAAACAAACCCAGAGAGGCAGCAAGTATGAGCTCAATGCTGTGAAATTCTACAGGAAGCCTTACTGAGCCCAGGCACAGAGCAGAGCCTGGCCCAGGCACGGAGCAGAGCCTGGCCCAGGCACGGAGCAGAGCCTGGCCCAGGCACAGAGCAGAGCCCAGCCCAGGCGGGCTGAGTAGAGACACCAGGCAGTTTCGTGGGTTTCAGCTTTTAGCTTTTCCATCTCCAGTTATTTTAATTTGCTTGTTTGCTTTTTAAAATTCATTAATTTTTACTTTATGTGCATTGGTGTTTTGCCTGCATGTGTGTCTGTGTGAGGGCGTCAGATCTTGGAGTTATAGACAGTTGGTGAGCTGCCATGTGGGTGCTGAGATTTGAACCCGGGTGCTCGGGAAGGCTCCTAACTACTGAGCCTTCTCTCCAGCCCCCTCCCCCACCCCCTGCTTGTTTTTTTGAGTGACTATGTGTGGTTGTATCTGGACCTACAGTAATTGTTTTTATCAGTTAGGATCAAGCGTGGCTTTAACAGAAAACTCCAGAGTAAGTGTCTTAAGATGATAAGATGTCATTTGTGCCTGTCATGTTTTAGGTCTGGGTGGGCTTGGGGCTTTGAGAGCCAGGAACCTTGCTAATTTATTGTACCAGGGCCACAGAGGATGGTTCCCGTTCTCAAGGAGGCCTCACAGGCCATACTTTGGAAAGCTTCTGTCACATGGCTTCTTCTTCTTCTTCTTCTTCTTCTTCTTCTTCTTCTTCTTCTTCTTCTTCTTCTTCTTCTTCTTCTTCAAACCAACAAAAAAGTGTGTCCTTTACTTTGAAGGACACTCACCCAATTTCACCCCCAACTAATGTTCACATCTGATTGGCTGGACTTTTCTTCAAGATCAAATCTAACTGGAAAAGAGACTGGAATAGGAAGAATATATAAACACAGAAACCATCACTGGGAAGAGAATGGTCACTAGAGAAAAATATGCAACCTTTGTCCCTGGACTCAGGCATCATTCTTCGAACCCAGAAGTGAGCCTTGCCTGTCTCCCCAGGGGATGGGTGTGACAGACAGAAAGCTAGAACTCAGTAATGTTAGGACAAAGATCTGGTTAAACCCTGCTGTAGGTCAATAGGTGATCTGAAATCACGTGAACAGGGATGTCCATTTAAGAGTAGGTGTGAAGGAGACACCATCTCATTTTCCCAGTCATGTAGTCACTAAAGCATTCATATTTCGTAGACTGTCCGGTCACTCACAGCTGAGTCTGGCTAGGACTTACACTAAGTCTAGGTAGGAAGCCCAGACTTCAGTCATATTCAAATGACTCCCATGGTCTGGGGCCTGAATGTTCAGGAGATAAAGATTACTGGTCCTTCCTCAATGTCTTCTTGGAAAAAGTAGAGTTTTTCTGGGATTGTCCAAAATTCTACCCTAAGATTTTCTTGTCATGTTATTCCTTCTCCTAGGCTTTCTTAAATCTATCCTGTTTTAAAGTGACCTCGTCATTTGCCTTCCCAAATTTGCTCCTGGCTGAGCCCTCCCTGTCTGAGTAAAAGGCACTAGGTGTGACCTAAGCCAGGGTGGTGTCTCCTCTCAAAGCTCACACCCACCCAGTTAAGGCTTTGACTTCCCTTCCTTCCTTCCGAGGCTTCTGACTGCCAGGGGCATTTCCTCTTTGCTGGCCTGAGGCAGCCTCCCTGAGCTCAGCTGAGGCCAACATTCCTTCTATCATCCATCTATCCATCCATCCATCTGTCATCTATCCATCTGCCATCCATCTATCCATCTATCTAATCTATCTAGCATCTATATCTATCTATCTATCTATCTGTCTGTCTGTCTGTCTGTCTGTCTGTCTGTCTGTCTGTCTATCTATCTATCTATCATCTATCTACCTACCCACCTATGGTCTCCTGTAGCACAAGTTGGCCTCAAACTTGCTTGCAGCAGAGGCTTGCCTCAAGCCTGTGATCTTCCTTTAGTCTACAGAGTGCTGGACGGCAGGTGTACACCCCTGTGTCCAGCCTTCTAAGACCTGGCCTCCTCATTCATTCCCAGATGGACGGTTGTGATTCCCAGCCATTCCACGCCTCTTCTGCTGAGCCCTCTTGAGATTCCTCTGTCTGTGTGTGGATTGCTATTCCTTCTTGACTAGGTCCCTTTCCACGGAGAAGCCCTGCCCCATCATCCATTTGGCGTTCAGCTGCTGAGCATGGGGTTTTGGACTCTACCTCTAGCGGGGCCTCTACTGTTCAGTTCCATTAACCCTAGGAAGGCAGGGCTAGAACTTTCCTACTTGGCACAGAGCTGGGGGCATCTTCTGGCTTGGGAAGACTCCATTGTACGGAGTTAAAGCACATACATTTGCATTTACTTCTTCTGGATGTCTTTTTTTTTCTTTCTCCCCATCCATCCCGTGGGTTGCGCAGCGCTATCCCATTCAATGGGTGAGCCAAGATTCAGCTCACTGGTTCTTCACTTCCCAGGCTTTGTCAACCCAAAACTCAAACAAACGCAAACGACAGAACACCTCACAGGACTCTTGCTACACTCCTGGGGCTGGCCGGGGACAAGGCGCCCTCTTCAGAGGCGGCTGACCTAAGCGGAGCCAGCCCTCCTCCCAGGCAGCTGTGTGCTGGAAAGCTGGATGGCGGAGGCCCCTAATAAAGAGCAGACCTCCCAATCGCCTTCCCTCCCCCACCTCTCACATGGCCTTTCAAATTAAAAGTTAACTGAAAACCGAAGGCCTGAGGAGAAGGAGAGGGCAGTAGGACTAAGGGACCCCCAGAAGGACTCTGGGGGGTTATCCTGAAGAAGAAGAGGGGATTGGAAGGCCAGATTCCCCGCGGTCCTGTCCAGCCATAGCTGTCCAGAGAGCAGAGAGGTGTAAAGCCCGCTTCCGCTGGGCTGTGCTCTTGTCCTCAATTAGGGTCATTCATCTGCCCTTGTATTAGGAGCCCCAGAGAGAGTGCCCCGGGCCACGGACCCAGGGAACTGCTTTCCGCTGCTCCCTGGAGATCCGGGGAGGCCCTGCATGCACAGTTGGAGCAAGCCAGCCACCGCGGCTGAGGAGGTGGGCGACAAGTCTTGGAGAGAGGGTAACTAGTTACACCAGCCCTTTGGATTCTTCAGAATCCCTTTTCCTCTTCTTTTAAGAGCGGGCGACTCTTAAACCCGCTCCAGGGTTGGGGTGGAGCCCTGCTCGGTCTCCCCGCAGGGACTCCGACATCTGGCTGCCGCGTCTTCAGCCTGCTCCAGGCTCGCCAGCCCTGGGAGGAACCTCCTCTCGATGCAGTCAGGAGTTAAAGGGGCAGTCAAAGGCTTTTTCCTTTGCTATAGACCAAATGCCCCATTTCTTTTCAAACAAGAAACCAGACCCTGCATCTTGCCCCGCGGGTCAACTTGATTTGAAAGAAATGAACAAGTTTGTCTAAAGGTGAATTTTCACAGGTGACGGCTTTGATGGCTGTAACGGGTCTTCCGCAGAAAGACCCGAATTCTCCAAGGAAGGTAGTGCTGGTGTGCAAAGCAGCCGAGCAGTGGGAAAAGGCCCAAAAGGAGCCTCGGAGAGACGCGGGTGACTAAGGAAGGACGCCAGGCTTGGAGCCGGGCGTTCTGAGTCTGGGATGCAAGGTAGATTTTTGTTTTCCTGTCAGTGACCGTTTTGATGTGATTGTCAAAAAGTTCACTGGCCCTCTCTGGAAAGTTAAATCATCTATAGCAGCCAGCAGCCTTTGATACCCCTGTACGCTATTTCTGGTCGCCCGCAGGCCATGGTGTATAAGAGCAAGGTGAGGGAACTGATGATACCCTTCCCATCCGGTTCCCCAAAGTCCCTGGCCTCGCGCGAGCTGGGCCTCCCCGGGTCTCAGCTGCTGGAAAAACCTCACTCTCAACTCCAGAGAAAAGGACCCCAGGAGTTGACAACCACAATCTGAGCTCAAGTTGGGTTCTTGGTACAGTATCCCAAGCGGAAAGCCATTCCATTAGCGTCACCGAGTGACCCGGTCCCCTCACGACACCAGGGCCAGAGGTTCAGGAATGGGGAGAAAATATCTTGGCTAGGCCCTATTTGGCTCCGAGACCACCCATGACCTGAGGCGTCGAGGGAGCAATCTGAAAGGATTTTTAGAACAACTTGGCTAGGAGCTGGGCTCGCCCCCTCCCCCTGACACCCTGGGCTGAGTGACGGGCACAGACCGGACCTCTCCTACAGCTCTGGAGAGTAGAGGGCGGAAAATGCGATTCAAACCCGCCTATGAGCAGTGGGAGGGCGGGGGCAGGACCGGGTTTAAGAAACCGACCGCTGCAGCTCGCAGGCCTCCTGCCCCCGAGGTTGCTCCAGACCATTGAGTTTATTTTCCTTTCGCAGGGGAGGCAGATGCTTCGCTGGGTCCCGACTCAGCGAGATCTTCGCCCAACCATTTGCTTGCCTGCGCCACCCCCTACTGGGGCGCTATCCCGGGAGTCGGCTCTCCAGGCCTTTAAACCTTAGGGAATGTCACACATGGAAAGCTTTAGCAAATGTTTGTTAATGATCATAACAAAGGCATCATTTAAATTAGGCAGGTAATTACTACCAGAAGAGCAACTGGGTGCCCCATACTCATCCATTTCTCTGCTTTAAGCGCCTGAGGAGTTAGTGCCCCAGGATACCCCAGCCGGCCCGCTTTTCGGACTCCTTTAAAACGGCTCTGACATGAACTGTGAAGTTAACCATTTGTGGGCGGAGAAGGCAGGGGCCCTGCTTGAGAGAGACCCTGGTGGGGGGACAGAGCTGGCAGGGTGTCCGCGGCAAAGCAGGCCCTCTCCTGCAGGATCTCAAGCCTCAACTTTTACTCCCGTTGGGTACCTGCTACAAAAACCCAGATCTGGACCTGACTTTCACAACAGCTGAAACCCCCGATTTGCCACCCCCCATTGCCCCCCCCGTCTCTCTCCGTGTGTGTGTGTGTGTGTGTGTGTGTGTGTGTGTGTGTGTGTGTGTGTGCAGGGCTCCTTAGCATCCTGTTCATTATCTACAAACATTACGGTATCCTGCTAGCATTCCGAACAAGGGGCTGTTCATACATTTCGCCTTCAATGATTTCCTGAAGGAACATGTGGAAGTAATAGCGAGCGGGGCAGTCACCCGAGCTGAAGATACACCAGAGGCAGGCGCGCAGAAGGGCGGAGGGGAACTGGGGCTCCCAGCCCAGCCCCAGGCATTCTCTTCCTGAGCCCCGCACCCCCACACTCCTGTCTCACCTAGGCACGGCACTCAGCATTTCGGGGAGACCTTCCCAGCGACTCCCTTCAGCCCCAAGTCCACTCTCCTGGTGAAGGTTGTTGGACGGTTTTGTTGCCCACCTGACCACCTCGTCCATTTTTATGTTGATGTGTGAGATGGGGGAGAATGGGAGGGGAGATAAAGGACTGCTCTCGTCTCCCCCACCAAGAGAATTAAAAATTGGAGCGCAAGTCGAAGGCCTTCCCTTCCCCCACCCTCTCTGGGAAGCCCCGCTTCTCCCAGGTCTGGTTTCTGGAGTGTCAGCGCCCCCTTTGCCTCGCCGGCAGGATCGCTCGGTCCCAGCTGTCCCTCGCTGGGTATCTAGGGTTCCCGGGTTTGTGGCTCAACATCCCGAAAGCTTTCGTAGGCTATGTGGGATACTACCCACTCGGATAGGATGGGATTTAGGAGGGTCTAAATACGTCTGCCCTCGAGATGCAGCGGGCAGTCCTGTGGTAGTCACGCCTAGCCCGAGCTTTTTCGTATGAAGATAGAAGCGAGGACCAGATAACCCCGAAAACAAAGGCAGGTCCAGATAAGTGGCTCCAAGGGGACAAAGGTCGTTCTTCCGGAGAACAATCCTAAGGTAGGCTGAGCAACCGCTATTTGCACACCATCTCTCACTCCAGTCTTTCAAAACCCCATCATCTTCGTATTAGACGCCCCCCGTTTCCTAATCCCATTAAAGGATTAGTAACTACACGGCACTTTCCCTTAAGACCCCCAGTTCAAAACGACGCAGCCGCGTTAAGATTTCTCCCCAGGGCCATATTTCTAGCTGGGCCCGGACTACTTACAGAAGGGAGATTTTGCATTCTAGATTTATATTCGTTTTGGACACTAGCAGCAATTTTTTTTCGTGTATTTTCTGTTCGAGGAGAACACAAAACAATAGATGCACAGGGAAATATCCCCCCAAATTGGGAAGCCAACTCTTTTTGGAAACGATGGCTGTTTGTAGTTTCAAGAAACCTCTTTCCCGGCAGAACGTCAACACCTCCCCCTGCATCCACCCCCACCCCATCTGGTTTGCTTCTCCCCGCCCCCCCAGTTGTTGTTGAAGTCTGGGGGTTGGGACTGGACCCCCTGATTGCATAAGAGCAAGAAGCAAAGGAGAGATCTGGAGCCTGGGCAAGGAGTCGGAGGGAAACTTTTATTTTGAAGAGGCCAAGGGGGGGGGGACTTCATTTCCTGACAGATATTTACTTTGAGCAAATGATTAGTTTTAGGAGGATGGACTATAACATTGAATCAATTACAAAATGCGGGTTTTGAGCCCATTACTGTTGGAGCTTGAGGGAGAGAAACAAACAGACGAGCTGCAGGGGAGCATTGGAGGCCGGGGGCTTGACTTTTCCCTCGGTGGATAGGATTTTCCTTGCGAATTGACATAGGAGGAGAAGGTAAGGGAGAGGGAAAGTGACTTTTGTTTCTAAAGGAAGTCCCTGATCATATTTTGGGGCTGGAAGGAGCGAAATAACTTTAAAATTTTGAGCAACAAGGAAGGAAAAAAAAAAAAAACCAACACAGCTGAATTCCAGTTGTGCGTCCAGAAAGTAATTTATTCTGAATAAACTTCCCTGGGATTGGGGTAACTATAGAGTTAGTTCAAGGACTGCAAAAATTTTTTTTCCCTCCAGACCTATTTTTAAAAGCAATGTTTTCTAACAATCCTATAGCTTCCCAAAGAATTTGCTAGGCTTACATTTTTGAGGTTTTTTTCTCCAGGGTGGGGGTGGCCTTCGTACATCCTGGGATGAGCACCAAGTAACATCGGGGGTGGAAGCAGCGGTGTTTGGCCTCTTGGCAGTGGGTCCTGGAAGAGGACAGGTTTTTAATGAGTATTTTCATTCGTCGCCCGCGGTTTGGCGGGACTGCGCTGTAGAGGGTGGTGTGGCGCGGAGCTGGGGTTTTGGGGGGGACCGCCGAGGAGAGGTGTGGGAGCGAGGGGCGCCGAGTGGGGCGCGGGAAAGGACCAGGAAAAAGGGAGGTGTGAAGGGCTCGGCTGGAGGCAGACGGACCTCGGATGCTGGCCGGGTACACAACGGCGCCAGCCGAGCCCTCGTAATTACTGGACGGCGCTGCTGCTGGAGAGAGCTGCGGCCAGACTGGAGCGCGGCGGCGGCGGCGGCGGCCGCAGGACCGGCGGAGGGGCTCGCGGGCCGGGCGAAGGGTGACGGCTCCCAGGGCTCCGGAGCGTTCGGGTCGAGTCACTTGGGTGCTAGAAGCCACGGGGCGGGATCTGCAGTGCGCTCGGATCGCGCGCCTCTCACCCTGGCGACGCTGGCGGCGGCGGCGGCGGCGGCGCGGACGAACGATCTGGAATAATGACAAACACATTTGGCCCCGAGTGAAGAAGTCGTCCTGGCCTCGCATTCCAGCAACTGGGATTTGAGGAATTTCGAACAGCACTCCAAGGGGCCCTCATTGTGCTCTGTAGTCCCCACCCCCCACTCTGCTGGCCTGCATCTTCGGTGGAGTCGTTTCTGCGGGGCTGGAGGGGGGGCCCTGACTGTTTCTTAGTCCTGGCCGCAGGCAGCCGTGAGGCGAGATCTCCGGCTAGGAGCTGACCTTCTGGTGAAGAAGTTGGGGACAACCCCGAAAGGACAGACGTGGGTGCAGGTAAGCAGAAAGGCGAGAGGCCAACCACCCTCGCCTCCTGCCTGCGGGTACCGGAGCCTGGGTGCCTCCCGGCCCTGGGGTGATGCGTGCACCATGCTGGCCGCCGGGGCGTAACCTCTCTGGAGTCTCTTTGCTTTCAGCACTCACTGTCCTGCAAGGATTAGGAGCGGTCTCCGAGCAGCCCTGGTTCCTCCACCGTTGGTGGAAATCAGTTTACACACGTGAGATTACCCCCCCCCTCCAAACTCCGGCAGTGCCGGGGAAAGCGGGCGACGTCCGCTTGGCTTTGAAACCTCGTCGGTGTGGTCGGCGATTCTTTCTGTTTGGAAAGGGTGTGGGCCAGTCGACAGAGCCAGGCCGTATGGCTCGGCCCCAGGCTGCAGCAGGACCAAGCCAGAGAGCTTCGCGGCCAGGTGTGCAGGAGTTTGCCAGTGACTTGGCGACCGGCCTTGGCCAGAGAGGAAGTGCTAGCCTGTTTGTCTACTATGGGTCGGTCTTGCCTCGATGTGCAGGACCCGTGCTAAGAGCTCCCAGCCCTGCTGAGACCTCAGGATGTAAGGAAAGTGCCTGGAAGATTGTCACTAGGTCCACCCCCGAGGGTGTGTGTGTGTGTGTGTGTGTGTGTGTGTGTGTGTGTGTGTGTGTGTGTGTGTGTGTGTAACTGGGGAGGGGGCGTGGGTGGCCCTTATTATGTCCGGGCTGCCCAGCGTCGGACAGAGCTACCCAGAAAAGCCCCAAGGCTGGGCGGTGTGGGAAACGGCTTTTTGGCTTCGTGGCGGAATTGCTCAATGTTTTGGATTGACTTGCTTCTCCTGGATGGCTTCGGATCAGACTTAGGCAGCCTTCTGGGGCGGGAGGAGGCCTCTGGGGTCAACCCGCACTACGGTCCTCGGTTGCACATCACCAGTCCTAGCACCCAAAGTTGCAGAAAGAGGCGCGAGGCGGGGGGGACGCTCCTCGGAGTGCCGTCGGCACTGGCGGTCACTTTTACATAACCTCTCTGTGGTCTGGGTTTCCCGGACCCGGGCTTCCCTTCTCCTCCTCCCTCTCAGCCTCTTCCTCTCCACACTCCTCTTGATCAGGACTCCTTCGATTCCCCAACAGGAGTGTGTGTGTGTGTGTGTGTGTGTGTGTGTGTGTGTGCGTGTGTGTGTGCGCGCGCGCGCGCGCCTGCCTGTGCCACACCAATTTGTCGCCGTGGTCAGTCCCCGCTTCGGGACTCTTGCAAAGGTCCTGTTTTTTGGATTGACTCTTCTAGTACAGCTGGACTTAGCTCGCCCGAGAGAGCCCAGCTCCACCACTAGCTCCAGTCACCGTCCCCTGCCTTTGCTCTAGTCTGGAGACCCGCAGGGATTGGACTCAGAACCCGCTTCCCCAGTTCTGGGCTCAGGGGCTTCAACTTTTCTTCCCCAGGCGCGGGCTGGGGAGGGATGCAGGGGGAGGGGCTTCGGGCTGGGCTTCCAGCTGCAAACGCGTCAGGCGCCGGGGCGGGCGGGATTTCTGCCTCCTGGGGACCGGACCTAGGCTTGCGCGCGACCTGGGGACGTGGTGACCAGCTTTCTGCCTGCGGATCTCGAAGGGTGGGACCCCCCTCTAGCCTTCAGTGAGTTGCGTGCGGGCTAAAGGTAGCTGACGGGAAAGTGGCAATTCCGGACGGAGGGCTGGAAAGCTGGATAGGTGACTCAAAGGTGAGGCTTGGCGACAGTCGGGCCCCGAATGAAGGCTGGGCTGGCCGGAGGCATCGGTCTTGGGGAGGAGAGGTGGAGGGGCTCGGGCAAGCAGCTTTTCCGGACCGCATTCTGACCCCCGGCCCTACCGGTGCATGTCTTTTTGCTGTAGTGGTTCCGTGCCTTTTTCTTTTGTTTTAAACTGAAGGGCGAACCACGAATACGAGTTGGGAAATTAGATGGTACGAGGGGGATAGAAGAAAGCCTCGGACTTGGGGAGTCCTCTCCCCGGCTTTCTACTTTAATTCTCTCCCTCCCGGGAGGAAGAGAAGCTAGAGGCACGAAGGGGGAGCGGGGGGTGCCCAGGGACAGGGCAACAAAGCGACAAGGTGGGCACTCGAGACCAAATTCAACAGAGGGCTTGGTCCAGCCTTCGGTGCAGGCGGCTGCGGGCGACGCTGACTCTGGCCTATAGGAGGCGCTGTTGCTCGCCTGTAACCCTAAACCTGGGGCTCCTCTCCCTCCTCCCTGCCCAGCGTCCTCCCAGGTCGCAGTTGAAAACAATGCAAACGCTGAGTGCAGAGCCTTGGGGCGCGGCGGCCTCGGGAGCCCTGAGCTAACGGCGGACCAGGGGCTTGGAACCCGGGGCAGATCTGCGTCGCCTCGTATCTGGTGGCGATCTTGTGGAGGGGAGCTTGAGGGAGGCAAAGGGAGCCAGGGTGTTCGGTGTGTGTGTGTGCGCGCGCGCGTGTGTGTGTGCGTGCGTGTGTGTGCATGCGGGTGTCGATCTGGAGCCTGCCAGCGCGGAACCACCGGGAGAACTAGGCGCGCCGAGCGCTGCGCTGTTGGGGACCGGGATCCTGAGCCGTAGGCGGCGGCCGTGGCGGCGGAGCTAGCGGGTAAGATCAGCAGGGCTCCCGCGCCCTCTAGTGGCTCCCGCAGAGCGACCCCTGTCCCACCAGCCTTGGGTGGTCGGAGCCGCGGTCCCCGAGGTTTTGAGCTGGGAGCCTGGTGCACCAGAGTTTGGGTTTAGCTGGGTCGTGTTCTCGAGTCTCCCTGCAGGCACTGCGTGGGCGCAGAGGCGTTGGGTGGACGAAGGTGGGCTGAGGGTCCGGGTTTGGGCTGGAGAGTTGGGGGCGTCATCATTTAGCAGAGGGTGAGTTGGAGGGGTGTGGTAGATTCTGGACCCAGTACTGTTTTTGGAGGACAGTCCCCTGCTTGTGCCTCCAGTCTGGGGCAAGCTCCCAGGCCTGTTGGGCTGTTTGTTTTATGACCCTGAGTTACTGAGGGATGGGAATAGTTGTTTCCAAGCTTCGGGGACCCCGCGGGGTGGGTTATGAGCAGTGACAATGAGGTGCCAGGGAAAGGCGTCGTGGCCTCCTCTCCTCTTGGTGGCCTTCATGTCTGGAGGGGTGGGAAGGCAAAGATTGTTGTTTCCCCTAAACCCAAGTGGCCAGTTCTGCTAAGTCTTTGCGGCCTGGTCAGCAGCGCTGTCTTCCAGGCTCCCAGGCCACGGCTGCCTCCTGGTCCCTCCCTGGGCAATGGTGATAATAATAATGCTGATGGTGATGCTGGCGGTTATGTTCGTCCCTCATGGAATTCTCCTGGGGTGCCCAAGGAAATTTAGGCATTTTTAGACGGCAGTTTTGTTATTTCTGTTTCCACGCCTGGGAGTTTAACTGCAAGTCATCACGAAACTTAAAAGTGCAACCTAAGAGATTGTAAAAGTTGGGACTTTAGGTCCGAATTGGTTTCAATGGCGCCTACAGCTAAGTGAACTCCAGGATTCTGGTTCTTGAACCAAGACTGCCATCTGCTGTCCATTCTGAAGAATTGCATATACCTCTGAGCGGGCTTGGCAAACTCCAAATTGACAGTAGGGAAGTGGCTTTTCTTTTCTTTTCTTTTTTCCCCCCTCGCTTCAAAATTTTATTTTCGTTGTTTGGGTGTTTCTCCTATGTATATGTGCATGCCTTTTGAGGCCAGAAGAGGGTGTCAGGTTCCTGGGTCTGAGCTGCCCTGTGAGTGCTGGGAATTGAACCCAGAGATGAGTCAGTGAATTTAACCACCAAGCCATCCTGCCAGCCCCCTTTTTGCTCTTGAGGAGCATGAAGATGATTTGACTCGTTTTTCTTTCCTGTGAATCTGTAACAATCACCAGAAGAACAGATATTATTTTTCAGACATTTGTGTAGTTTCCAACTTAATTTGTGTGTGTGTGTGTGTGTGTGTGTGTGTGTGTGTGTGTGTGTGTGTTAGGGGTCTGGAGATAAAATTCAGTTCCTTCAAATGCTAGATGAGCACTGTACCACTGAGCAACACCATGCCTTAATTGTTAATATTTGTTTGTTTGGTTTGATTTTTTTGAGATAGGGTTTCTCTGTGTAGCACTGGCTGTCCTGGAACTTGCTCTATAAACCAATTCAGAGATCCATCTGCCTCTGCCTCCCTAGTGCTGGGATTAAAGGCGTGCGCCACCACTGCCAGGCTAATAGTTTATCTTTTGCACTTCTATAATGGACAGTGTTTGTGGAGCAGACCTGTAAGGAAGGTAGCCAGGTTTTTAACCTTCTGTAAACCTGGTATGTGGGCTTGGTGACTTCAAGTCAATGATGAGTTGTTCTAGTCATTCGTTGACGGTCTGGAGAAAGTGTTTCTTTATTCTCTCATAGTTACATATCTCGTGCAGGGAGACCCAGAAAGGTTTATGAACTCAGACTGTCCCTTAAAATGCTTGCATATAAAAGCGTCCCAGCCCCTGCCCCTCGTTGGAACATCTACCAGTGTGATCTGGCAGGTCAAACACACCCTAGGCCTGGCGGGGTGCAGGTCCTGGGAAATACACTTTGGGCTGGAAAACACAGAAATTGCCATCGTTGCAGACCCATACTTAGGCTGCCTGAGCTGAAGTTATGAGACCGAGTGAAGAGAGAGGAAAAACAACAAGATGTGTTATTTTCATAGTTAGAATTAACCGAGGAGAGCCGAACTTGACCACACCTCAGAAATCTGAGTCTCGAAGGTTCTTGGTGGCTTTGGGGCTGAGAGTCTCCTGTTGTCTTTAATCGGGACAGGGTGGGGTGCATTTCGGTGTCCAGTGGTCGGGCCGTGGAATGCAAGCATTGCGCCCTTGGTGTCGGGGCAGCTGGCTCCCGCCTCAGGCCAATGGCAGCTCTCTGGAAGAGATGCTTTGGAGTCACTTGCATCCTGTTTACTTTCCAACATATCCTGTGGTCTCTGGGAAGAGATTCACCTTCGGCAGTTTCTGCTTTTGTTTGCAGTGGGATGACTGAGTGTGATGGTGGCCGGCAGCAGCAGCAGGATCTTGAGTTCAAGGTCAGCCTGAGCTACATCGTGTATCTGGGAGAACTGGAGAGGGAGAGAGGAGAGAAAAGGGAGGGATGGAAAGGGGGTGGGCCGAGACAGTGGCTGCCATCAATTTGCTTCTGTGTTTTAGGACTGTAATGTATTAGTTAAGGTTGCAGAACCTGTCACAGTGATACCAGCTAAAGGGTCACCCCCGCTTCCTCGCTGGGCAGAAGATACAATTGTGGGGCCTCCCGTAAGGAGGGGTCCAAGGACATGGCTGGCATCATATAACAACATCTTAGGCATCTGCAGAGAGTCAAAGTGTGCATCCAAGCATCTTAAGTGAAACTATGTGTGTTGGTCTTTAGGGCGCAGGGAGGCAACAGGCAAGCCAGTGATGGTTGGCTTCACCTTGGAGATAAGACTGGAGTTCCGAGGGATAGAGTTGGGATTAGAATCTAGTCTGCTAAGAGGTGCATTGCGTCTTCTGAGAAGGGATGAGTTTAACAGGTTGGAGTTGAACCAGGGCACCTGCCTGAGACAGCATGGTTGCGATAATCATACTTCGTTTTGTTTCCCCAACTGTGACATGTTTTGAGCTGTGGACATGGAGGCAGGGGATTGAAGTCCGACATGGAATGACATGGGAGAAGGAAACAGTACTCATCTAGTTATTTATTGTGATAAAGTCTCGTATAGCCTAGGCTAGCCTTGAACTCTGGATCTTCGTTCTCTATATCACTATGCCCGACTAATAAGTCATTTGATTTAGAAGTCCATTTGTGTGTTTGTTATTTGTGTGCTGCGGTGCACATGTGGAGGCCAGAGGACAATTTGGGGGAGTTTGTTCTCTCTCTTTTCACCATGTGGGTCTTGTCTAACTCAGACCATCAGGCTTGAGAGCAAGCGTCTTTACTCACTGGACCATCTCACCTGTCCCATTATTATCATTATTTTTTAAAGAAATCTGTTATTCCAGCCGGGCAGTAGTGGCTCATGCCTTTAATACCATCACTTGGGAGGCAGCGACAGGTGGATCTCTGAGTTTGAGGCCAGCCTGATCTACAGTGTGAGTTTCAAGACAGCCAGAGCTACACAGAGAAACTCTGTCTCAAAAACAAAAACAACAACAACAATCAATCAATCAATCAAACAAACAACAACAACAAAACACGAGCAAAACAAAACCCAACCCCCACCCCCAGAAATCTGTTATTCTTTCCTGCAAGTGTCAACCCCCATCGCACTGACTTACAGTGCTACAAGCTTCAGATTTCGTAACTGCAGTCACTTATATCCGTGTGTCTGACCCTCGGGAGTTCCAGTCTGGGAGCTGTGAAGGATTGGCATTTGCCGGTTGGGAAAGGACCAGTGTAACCAAGACTCCCTTCCTAAGATCTTCAGTACAGGCAGCGGGCATGGGGAGTCTCTTTCTCCCACATTGGTCTCTGTTTCTCACTGTGGGGGCAGACGTGCCACAGTCATTCATGGCTAGAGTGTCTGGGTTGCAGAAGAGTCATAGCATGCAATTTCGTAAACACCCCCAGCTTTCCTAGCCAGGGAACGGCTGTTATCGGAGACGGAAGTTTGAAATCTCCAGCAAACACATGTGGATGTTCACTGTTCGCATCATTATCACCCTCTCAGAGGCCCTGTTTGCACTGCCCACTTTGTGTGCCGGTAAATCAACGTCCCTGGCAGCCTGTGCACCGTATCTGGACACACAGAAGGAAATTTTCTGGAGTCTGGCTGGGGCAGAATGTTCTCAGAGCTTGCTCTCTCAGTGGGCTTCTCTTGAGCTTAGTGGGGCTGGGAAGATCCATGGCTGGTGAACCTCACTGGAGAACTACAGGATGGGAATGTGATATATAAAAAAAAAAAAAAAAACACCCGGCCAGCAAGCTGGCGCTGGGACTCGCTTTGAAGCTGGCCAAGTGGATTATCAGTGGGAGGTTGATATTTGTGTGTACAAACACACAGGCCCTTACTGCTAATTGTGGTAAATCAGGCGACCAGCCTGGCTCTGGGGCCCCCTGGGGCTGTCACCACAGCAGTTTGGAAACCCTACGTCCCCCAGCACCTGCCAAGATCCTCAGAGGCCATTAAGCCAGCCGGCATCTTTCGAAAAGGCCTTTGGTTCACAGCCCTGCAATTAGGTTTTCTAATTGTGGTGTGCAGAGGAGAGGGTCAGGGGCAGGCTGTACTAGGAAAGAGTGGGCACCCAAAGGCTGACCATTCCCAGATCCTTAGGAATTGCTGGTCTGCTAGTCTACCAAAATTGGTGAGCTCCAGGTTCAGCCAGAGACCTTTCCTCAAAAAAAAAGTGTAAAGCAATTGAGAAAGATGTTCGATGTCAGCCTCTGGCTTCCACACGCACCTGTACACACAGGCACACGCATGAACAGAGATATGCGCGCATATACGTACACATTCACTCACTCCTGGATCTATTCCTGGCTGTGTGTTTTTGGATCATTTGCCAAAGTTTTGGGCCTCACAGCAAGAAACTGTGAGGGTACAGATGGAAGTCCCCCTCTGTCGAGAGCTTCTAGGAAGGAGTTTTTCTGTTCCCCAGAACTTGGTCGGCACAGGATGCTGTGTTCTTACCTTGACAACGAGTGATGCTCTTCATCCCTTGCGCTCTTCATCCCTTCCCAGGGATGGAATTAAAATTGTACCTCACCCATGCCGGGCCTCTCTTCCTTTCTCTTTAGCTGTTCCTTCGTTCATGTGCCTGTCCTGGTCTTTCCAAGCTTCTAGTAGCCTGGCTGTGTGTCCACGTTCCACAAGAACACAGACTGGGAACCCAGGTCCTAGCATGCTTCTGGGTTATAGGGGCCACCTCTAAGCTGTGTTGGTTAGTCTACATTGAAACCCATTTTATCGTCAAATTATTTGTTCCAGCCCAGGGAACTTTTTTGAATGTTGGGAGATTCAAATTCCCCATGAACCATGACATGAGGCTGGTGACAGCCGGGGTGAGGCAGAGACTTGCCTGCTTAGATGCTGAGAAAGCCCCTAACATTTATTTCTTCTTTCTCTTTTTTGGAGACAGTGTCCACAGACCCTGGCATGGCTTTGAGGCCCTGCCAGGCTCTTTGATACTCTCTTCTTAGCTGTGTTATCATATAATCTGTTAACCTTACGCTGGGACATGTCTCTACTGAACGGTACCGTTAAGGCTTCCCATTGCAGGAGAACCCGGCTTAATGGTGGCTTTCCTTTAAAGGTTTGGCTCATGCCGTATGTTGTTTTTCTTTTTGCAGTTCTCAGGAGCCATGGGGACCTCCCACCAGGCCTTCCTGGCCCTCAGCTGTCTCCTCACGGGTACGTAGCCTCCCATACATCCCTGTCCTCTTAACTCAGCATCCCGGGAAACTTGATGCTTACTTCTTGTGTTCTGTGGGTCTCTTCATCTGCCCATAGACCTAAAGGGGGTGAGGAGAAACCAACGCTTCTCTAGGGTGACCAGGAACTTGCGTGCCCTTTGCTGAATGACGGGCACTAACTCCGTTTTGAAACAAGTGCTTCCTGTCAGTGGTCTGAGGGTTGTGAATAATTTTGGCATTGAAATGTTTTCTATACTGGCCTACCACTCTCTTGCTCTCCCTGGGATGGGCTTGTAGCAAAGAATGAGCGGATCAATTTGAGCATGTTCAAATAGAGTAACAATTCAGGCAATCTTTCACCAGGCTTGGTGGCTCAGGCCTGTTGTCCCAGCTACTTGGGAGGCTGGAGCAGGAAGATAATAAATTCAGGGCCAGCCAGGGCTACATAGTGAGATCTTTTCTTAAAAAAAAAAAAAAAAAAAAAAGCTAGGGAGATGCCCAGTGGTAGAGTGGTGCCTGGTACGTGTTAGATTTCATCCACATGTTTACGTGTTGGGATATTACTCTAAAGTTAGGCACCAAGGGAAACCAGAGACCATTGATTAATAATTAAGTCATAGTGTGTCTCCTTTCACTCTATAGACAAAGGAAGCTAAGCTGGAACGTGAAGCTTGGAGATGCATTTCAAGCCCCTCCCCCCGGGTTTTATTTCTTAGATGTGAATTTAAACCCAGGCCTTCCTGCTTTGGCTTTTGGAAATCATTAAGGAGCGATGTCGTGCCGTCAGACGGCAGTGAGGAAAGACGTGTGATTCTTGAGGGAGTCCAGATCTTCTCTCTCTGTGCTCTGTTTCCTCTATCTCCTCTTCTCACATCTTCTGCCCACTTTTTTTTTTTTTTTAAACCAAGGAACACTTCTGCAGGGCATATGCACGATAACGAACCCATATGTGCCTGAGCCCAGACCGCGCTGGGATATTTTATGGTCACACATAAAAGTGTGAAATATGGAATTGGAATCAGACATCCTTTATCCATTTGAGTGTTTGGAGGGGTGAGTCTGGGGGGTTGGGGGGGGCTGTTGAGGCCGTTGGAACACTTGCTACTCTCGGCAGATGCAGGGGCTGTCATAATGGGGGGCCTTTCATGGGCATCCAGAGCGACGGAGGAGTTTCACTCGGAAATGGTCGCTGTTCATGTAAGCCGCCTCTGTGGCCTCTCTCAGAGCTCTGGCGAAGCCATCCTTTCTGGCTCACCCCATTCAATGCCTGCTTCTTCTTTACAGGGCCGAGCCTCATCCTCTGCCAGCTCTTATTGCCCTCTATCCTTCCGAACGAGAATGAGAAGGTTGTGCAGCTGAATTCTTCGTTTTCTCTGAGATGCTTTGGGGAGAGTGAAGTGAGCTGGCGGCACCCCATGTCTGAAGAAGAGGACCCCAGCGTGGAAATCAGAAACGAGGAGAACAACAGTGGCCTCTTTGTGACCGTGCTGGAAGTGGTCAATGCCTCCGCGGCCCACACCGGATGGTACACTTGCTATTACAACCACACTCAGACCGACGAGAGTGAGATCGAAGGCAGGCACATTTACATCTATGTGCCAGGTGAGTTGGACCATGCTGCTTCCTGTCCTGTCTCGGAGTCGCTGTGTGAGGCTTCATAAAACATGTAAAATTCATAAATGTTTATTGCAGAGCAATTGGAAGATGGAAAACAGTTTTTTCTTCCCTCCCTCCCTCCCTCCCTCCCTCCCTCCCTCCCTCCTCCTCTTCTCTCCCCCTTCCTCTCCCTCTTTCTCTCTCGTTGTCCATAAGGCAGAGGTGGACACTAGCGTCTTGCTCTCTCACTGTACCTTATTCTCTCTTCGACCGAGGCTGGAGTTAGGTTGGCAGCCGGGGAACCCCAGCTATCCTCCTGTCTCCGCCTTCCACAGAGCTGAGGGTGTAGATTTTTACATGAGCGTTGGGGACTTGAACTCAGGTCCTCATACTTGGACAGCAAATGCTCTCACTGAGCCATCTCCTTAGCTCCATGTCTGTCTGTCTGTCTGTCTGTCTTTGGCTTTTGAGACCCTTGATGTATAGTTCTGGCCGTCTTAGAACTTGCTATGTAGTCCAGGCTAGCCTCCAACTCATAGCAACCCTTGGCTTCAGCCTGCTGAGTGCTAGGATTAAAGGCATGGGCTACCATGTTTAGCTTGCCTTTTTTATTTTTATTTTTATTTTTTAAAGATAGGGTCTCCTATGTAGTCCAGACTGGTCCTGAATTTATCATCCTCTCGCCTCACTTCCTGAGTCTCAGAATTATGGGCATGAGTTACCATACTTAGCTTTTTTATCGTTGCTTTTGAGATGAGTTTTTGCTGTGTTGCCCAGGATATCCTCAAACTGCCAGACTCAAGTGATCCTCCTGCCTCAACCTCTCAGGTAGCTGAGAGTACCCACATTATGACCAGCCAGATACAGAAAATTAAATAAAGATCATTTGCACTTTCAAATCAAGAAAAATTCCTGGGAAGCTTGGAGAGATGGCTCAGGTGTTGGCAGCACTCACTACTCCTGTGGTGGACCCGGGTTTAGTTCCTGGCATTCATACGGCCGCATCAATCTGTTACGCCCCTTCCAGGAGGTTAGCGCCCTCTGCTGGCCTCCACCAGCACTGCACATATGTGATGCACCTGCATACACCTAGCCAAAACACCTACAAACACACACACACACACACACACACACACACACACACACACACACACACACACAAATGCTTTTAAAAGAGAGAGATTTGTGGTTGGGGATACAACTCAGTGCCAGAGTGTTTTCCTAGCACGTGGAAGGCTGTAGATCTCACCCAGAGAGAAGAATTTATTGTCAACTTGTCAGAGTTCTATTCATTTTGGAAATAGTCTTTACTATGGCATGTCTTTTACTGGTACGGTGCCAAAAAATCTAATGTAGTCATTCTATGTGGGTCGGTCATTGTGAAAAAAGCGCTTACAAATGTGTCAGGCACCATGGCTGGCGCAGGAGGCCGACTCAACAGACAGGAGTTCAGTCGGGTAGTTTCCAAACAGCCACTCAGTTTCAGATTTAATACAAACATGTATTTACTTTAGATGAACTGGGAGGAATTCTTTTTGCCTTTGTCACTAACATTTAGGGGAATTTCCATGCTGCTGATATGATCTCGTGTCCGCTTCTCAAAGCAGGCACCGAGACAGAAGATATGCAAGGGTTTTTAGGAGGGTCAAGGCCTAGGAGAGGGGTGGGGGAGTCCTGCATGGTCCTGCGTGACTCTATCAGGTGGCTAGGTGCTACAGTGCTGGCGAGTGGGCCTCCTTGCCATGGGCCTCAGTTCCCCTCAGTCGTTGGTAGGAAGCATTGTTGGGGAATGTGACCTTAGGGTATGAGGACCACCAGGCTAGGCTGTAGAGAGCGAAGCTGCTGTGGTTGGAGGGATGTGCTTTCTCCAGAATCCAGGCTTAGCTGACAGCTTGAGATGCATTTGGTCTACCAGCCACCTTACCTTTGCTATGAGCCTTTGCCAACCTGTAACTGTCAGTACGTCTATGTGGTGTTGTCTCCGTGGACATCTGTACAGAGAAGGACCCTGGCGTTACCTTTACGACATATATGTAGTATTTGCTCATAGGGAAGATTAGTATTGGGAAGGAAAGCCCAGCTGAAGCATTAAGGACATTAGTCTGTCTACCTGAACTTGAAATTAAGGTGTGGCTTTTGTTTGAACTTTGTTGACAGGATTCAAGCGTTTGGAACTCTGAACACAAATTGAAACAGTGGCAATCTCAGTACATTGTTGGGGAATGGGAAGAGCTTTGGAATTATAGGCCTGTTGCCGGACCCACCCCGCTTTTACTGCATCTTCATGGGTGCTGGGGATCTGAACTCAGGTCCTAGGGTTTGCTTGGCAAGCATTTTTCCTGCTAAGTCATCTTTCCAGCCCTGAAATGTTTTTTCTAACAGCAAAAACAATTTGTTGTGAAAAGAGAAGATATATATTTAGAATATTACTTTAATGCCGTTGTTATTTAATGATGTTATTTAATGATGTTGATGAAACTAATAATAATGTTAATAAATAATAAAGAACACATAGGTTCCTTCAGTTTTTATTTTTGTTTTTGTTTTATTTTGTTTTGTTTTGTTTTTAGTCCTGGAGGGTTTTCTCCATCTCGTGAACATAATGGACTGTGGGCTTGTTAAAAGTGGATTCTGAGGTTTCAGTCTGCCTAAACTAGTCCGGATTTTCCCCCCCAGTTCCCACCTCCAGTACAAACACCACCCAAGTGGCCCAGTGTAACCGTTGTCCTGTGGGACCTTCTCCTGGGCGGTTATAAAGCTGGGCTATTTCTGCAGCTGGTGCTGCAGACACTTAGTACTTTTCACCACAGCAGCTTAACTCTTTGCAAAGAAGGGTTTCAGGTTCTGGAATTATCCATGCTGGGATGAAGCCAGTCTTTGGATCTCTAAGGGCATACTCTGCCCCCGCTCCCTGAATTCCACCCACACACCACAGCCTGGGCTTTTTTTTTTTTTTTTTAAACTTATTGAGAGATTATTTTTGACAGATGTCTGTGCTACTTGTCAATGATACCAGCTATAGAGGGTTCTTTTTTCTTTTCTTTTCTTTTTTTTTTTTTTTTTGAGACAGGGTTTTTCTGTATAGCTTTGGAGCCTGTCCTGGAACTCCCTCTGTAGACCAGTCTGACCTCACAGAGATCTGCCTGGCTTTGCCTCCTGAGTGCTGGGATTAAAGGCATGTGCCACCACCACCCAGCTTGGCAGTAGGGAGTTCTTTTTTTTGTTGTTGTTGTTGTTGTTTTTCTTCGAGACAGGGTTTCTCTGTGTAGCTTTGCACCTTTCCTGGAACCCGCTTTGGAGACCAGGCTGGCCTCGAACTCACAGAGATCCACCTGCCTCTGCCTCCTGAGTGCTGGGATTAAAGGCGTGCGCCACCACCGCCCGACTGGCAGTAGGGGTTTCTGAGAGTAGTTCATAAGAGAAGAGTTACGGCTGGAAGTAGACACCTATAATCTATCACTAAAAGAGTTGATCCAGGAGGACCGATCGTGAGTGCATGGTCAGTAAGGGCACCCTGCATCATTTACCATGTTCCAGTCCAGACTGGGAAACACAGCAAGACCTTACATCAAACAAAACCAGCCACAACAAGAATACACAATACTAGATACACATATAAATAAATGGAAGAAACAAGGATTATAATTGGTGTCTTAATCTTCAGAATTTTGATTTGGCTTCCTGGATGGTATTTCTAATTATCATTGTTGTTATTTAGTTGTTGCTGCCTG
Organism: Peromyscus maniculatus bairdii; assembly: GCF_049852395.1. NCBI lineage: Eukaryota > Metazoa > Chordata > Mammalia > Rodentia > Cricetidae > Peromyscus > Peromyscus maniculatus. The sequence continues at coordinate 70,463,311 of NC_134861.1, forward strand.
ATTTTAAAGTTACTTTCTGCTTGTCACAATAACTGATGTTGGCGGTATGACTCTTGGATATATGTGCAGAGGTAGCATTCACACCTAGAAATAATAATAATAATAATAATAATAATAATAATAATAATAATTTCAAACCTAGCAAGAATAATGCCAGGCTGGGGGTGTAATTCAGTGCAGAGCACTTGTGTAGCATGTGTGAGCCTCTGAGTTGTTTCTTTAGCACACCAACACAATAAAAAATAATAATAACAATAACAACAACGATGATGATAATATCATTTGGGATACCTTTTCTGTATATGTGTGTAAAAATGAAATGAAACCCTAATAGATTCTTCTTTCTCTCCTTAAAATCACAGACCCAGACATGGCCTTTGTGCCTCTAGGGATGACAGATTCTTTAGTCATCGTGGAAGAAGACGATTCCGCCATCATACCTTGTCGCACCACAGACCCGGAGACTCAAGTGACCTTGCACAGTAATGGGAGGCTGGTGCTGGCCTCTTACGACAGCAGGCAGGGCTTCAACGGGACCTTCAGTGTGGGGCCATACATCTGTGAGGCCACCGTCAAAGGAAGGACGTTCAAGACCGGCGAATTTAACGTTTATGCTTTGAAAGGTACTTCCACCTCTTTCAAGGAGAGCCACGGGCGAACAATTAAAGGCTTTTTAATTTGATTGTAGGCACTGGCAGTGGAGACCTGGTTCTGGTCTAGGAATTCAAGATTCTTTTTTCATTATACAATGTGCTTGACCTCTGTGGCTGTAATAACACAGGCTTAAAAACCACCACAGGCTGAACTTGCTTATACGTGTAAGATTGCATGCTCCATGAAAAATCCCACAAGGAATCCTTTCTAGCATAAGCCTCTTACTATTGATTCACATTCTTGACTACACAGCCTTAAGAAACAAACATACACCCCAGGGGGTTGGAGACCTAGATTCATTGCCGTAACTTAAGAACGAAGTGATTTCAGTTTTGAAGGAAGGCTGTAGTTAAAGAGGCTGAACTTCCTCCCTTTGATGTGAGGGGTTAGTCAGACTGGCAAAGTCTATATCACACGCTGGCGGCTGGAGTGGAAGATTTTTAGGGAGGACTTTACGTGGACATGGGGCAGAAGCAAGAACATGTCACTTGCCTCTTGTTACAAAATTATTTTGTGCTGGGCTTTGGGGAGGCGCTAAGAATAACTGAGGAGTGGAGAAGAGACGTGGCAGCTGGGAGCCCAGAGCCTTAAGGTGGCCTGAAAGAATACAACCATAGCTAACCCAAATGCCCAGGCACATGATGTTCTGGTTCAAAGAGATTCATTCTTCTTATTGTTAATATTTTGTATTTCTCTGTTATAACTACGTCCCAAGTTGGATAGCACCAAACGGCAAGGCTTCTTGGACTTTCCAGCTTTTGTCTTGATCACATTAGTTTGCACACGATTCTTCATCATTTTACATGAACCTGACTCAGCTCCACGTTTACTCAGATCCTAACTGCACTGTATTTCCTTTGTCCTCTCGTTACAGCCACGTCAGACCTGAATCTGGAGATGGAAGCGCGTCAAACTGTGTATAAATCAGGGGAAACGATCGTGGTGACCTGTGCTGTCTTTAACAATGAGGTGGTTGACCTTCAGTGGACCTACCCTGGAGAAGTGGTAGGTGCCCCCCGGGTATGGAGCGCACAGAGCCAGCACCACAGGACTTGAAATGCTCACATGCCAGTGGTGTTTCTCACCCAGGGGCACACCCCAGGCTTCAGCTTTCCATCCAGACAATGGGCACACGACTCCAAGGCCTTTGCTTTTTCTCAGTCGGGGAGAGTTTGAGATGATGTAAAGGGGCCAGAGTGTTCACAATGCACGAAGACTCCCCTGGAGACATCGGAAACAAGCAGGAGAGTTCTGTGGCTATCACACGACACTGAAAACGTTAGACAAGCAGGAAGTGCCTGGCTTGTAAATATTTGCCCATGGTAGAGGTCGTCATGCATCTTCGTTCTCTTGACTCACATGCCTTGGGGTTTTGAGTCATCTGATCGTGTCACTAGGCATTTAGGTCCTTATGGTCTGTAGTCATCAAGTTGTGTGGCAGCACACCAAAACGTATTCCTTCTGTCTAACTGGAACTCTCTATAAAGTCTCATTCATTCTGATGGCTGAAGTGAGACTATCAGAGAGGTGCACGAAGAGTATGGAAATCTAATGCAGAAACGGTGTTTAATAATGTGGATGGGGGCCGGGTGATGGTGGCGCACGCTTTTAATCCCAGCATTCGGGAGGCAGAGCCAGGAGGATCTCTGTGAGTTCGAGGCCAGCCTGGTCTACAGAGTGAGATCCAGGACAGGCACCAAAGTTACACAGAGAAACCCTGTCTTGAAAAACCAAAAAAAAAAAAAAAAAAAAAAAAAAAAAAAAAAGTGGATGGAAGCCTCATAGGGAACAAAGTATACACATACAATTATATACAGGGAACAAACCCATGTGTCAGTTACACATACCACAGAAGTATTTTCTTTTCTCCCTACTCTTGAGTTGTACGTTTCTGTCCCCTGGACTTACTGTCATTGGACAACTTTGCCCTCTGCTGGCCATTTCAAATCTCCCAAGCTTTGGCTGGCTCTCCCTGCCTCCCGACTGTCCTTTTACATTTTTATTCATTATTGGAGCATGTATGAGGTGGCGGCCTTGTTACTGCATGGGTGTGGAGGTCAGAGGACTCTGGTTTTTTGGAGTCAGTTCTCTCATTCCATCTTCAAATGGGTTCCAGGGCTTGAAGTCAGGTTTTCAGGCTTGCAGGATAAGGGCCCTCGCCCACTGAGCCGTCCTGTCCAGCCAAGTTGGATGTTCTTAAGTTAGGCGTTATCAACTACGTGCATTGAGGAACACTCACCGTCTAGTATGTTCATACACTCCTGGCACGATAAATGATTTGACACTTTTTTCTTCATTCTAGATCACTTTAAATCCTTAAAACAAAAATTCTTTTCACTTACAAAAAAAAAAAATTCTTTTCACTTACAAGAGGCAGACAATTTTTTTTTTTTGGTTTTTTCAAGACAGGGTTTTTCTGTGTAGCTTTGGAGCATTTCTTGGAACTCACTCTGTATCCCAGGCTAGCCTTAAATTCACACACAGAGATCTGCCTACCTCTGCCCCCTAAGTGCTGGGATTAAAGGCGTGCGCCACCACTGTCCGGCCTGAGGCAGGTAATTCTTAAGCAGAAACACAAGATATTTGTCCCACAAATACATAAAATGCTTAAACACATTTTTTTTTTCTACAAAAGTATTGAAAGTTTCTTTTTGAAACTTTGTAAAATTGTGGTGGGAGACACAGGGAAACCCGCTTCTCAGAGCAGCACCATTTTCAGATTCCAGACAGATAGATCCTTTCGAAATTTTCATGCATAGATAAATATTTATAATTAATAAGTATCATTCTTTCAACACAGTCTGTTTTATCCGTCCTCCCCCCGAGTGGGTCGTATGGACAGTTTACACAGATCACTGACTATCTTATTTATGTATTTTTTTATTAAAAAATGTGCTGCAGTATCGGTGACTGAACCCAGAGTCTCGTATGTGCTGAGCACACAATTCAGCACTGAGCCACTGCCCCAGCCCAGTGTTTTAATGTCTGTCTGTCTTTTGGTTTTCTGGGGGGCTTACTCTATAGTCCAGGCTGACCTAGAACGTGCTATGTAGCTCAAGCTCGCCTCAGCCCCAGGGGAACAGTCCTGCTTCAGCCTGCACGTGCTGGGTGAGAGCTGTCAGCACCATACCTACCTTTAATATCATTTTAAAGCATGGCTTTTTTTTTTTAAAAGGATCTAGATTTGGGGTTACATTCACTTTTTATTACCATATACGACCTATATATAATAATGGATACTTCATGACAGCATTTTCATCCACACCTTTGATTATGGCCATCCACCCTTAACTCTCCTCTCTTGCCCATTCCCATCCTAGCTGACACCCTTCTTCTTTCAAGCTAGTCCCTGTCCCTCTCTCACGCCTTTTGGCCACGTGTCTGTGCCCCACTTAGCTTAATTAGAGTTGTTTCTAGAAGGGTGGGCAGAGGGCCGCTGGCAGAAATGGGACACTTACCCATGGCTACATCATTGAAGAAAACGTCTCTCCTGGCAACCACTGCCGGCTTCCAGATCCCCAGTGGGGAGTGGGGCCTTGTTGGCTCCTCCCCTTCCGCATTCTTGTTTTTATGTCTATTCTTCAGGTTTTATATTTTAGAGCAGCTTTAGGCTCTCAGCAAAACTGCAAAGTACAGCATAATCCCTGCTCCCACCCATACTTGCCCTCCCGATTGCCAAGTCTCCTGCGGAGTGTGCATCGATTAGAACTGATGAGTCCTTACTAGGGCCCAATCTGGAAGGAACTTTTCAAACATTAGTGTTTTTTTTTTTTTGTTTTTGTTTTTGTTTTTTTGCTACTGCAGAGAAACAAGGGCATCACCATGCTGGAGGAGATCAAACTCCCATCCATCAAACTGGTGTACACGTTGACGGTCCCCAAGGCCACGGTCAAAGACAGTGGAGATTATGAATGTGCTGCCCGCCAGGCCACTAAGGAGGTCAAAGAAATGAAGAAAGTCACCATCTCTGTCCACGGTACTATTTCCTTAAATGTCAGTCCTTCATGGTACTTGGGATCCACATGCAGTGATTATCATGTAACGGGAACTCTTGCTCACACAGAGAAAGGTTTTGTTGAGATCAAACCCACCTTCGGCCAGCTGGAATCTGTCAACCTGCATCAGGTCAGAGAGTTCGTGGTGGAGGTGCAGGCCTACCCTACTCCCAGGATATCCTGGCTGAAGGACAACCTGACTCTGATTGAGAATCTCACCGAGATCACCACGGACGTGCAGAAGAGTCAGGAAACAAGGTAAAGCGAACCCTTCAAAGATGGCTTCCATCACTCGCGTCTTCTGAGAAAGAGGTTGATCGACGCCTGAGCACCCAGACCAAACGTCAGCCCACCAGGTGTAGCACCCGGGCTGAGACGTGTTTACAGTCCCATTTTAATCACACTTTAGCGATAACGCTTCAGCCTGGCAAAAAAATACGTTGATAAGTTAAGGCAAAATGGAAAGAAAGGACTAAAAAGTCCCACGAAAGACTGCATACTGGATCTAGCTAAAAGTGAAGGGAAGATGGGGGGATCGGATGTGCTTGGACTCAATAGAATCCTTGATGGTCATCAGATTCCAACAGACATGTATATGAACGAACGGGTTCTACTTGTGAGGTAATTTACGTGTAGACCTACCTGTAGCAAAATGCCACCATCTGGAGTGCATCTGCGCCAGGGCAGGGCGTCACTGACAATGAGTGGAGTCTGATTGAGTTCCAGTCAGTGAGTCATGTGGATTCCGACCCTGGTGACGTGGCAGGTTCTCTCATCTCTTACCGGTACCACTTTCCCTTGCTCCTGGTGCTGTCCATCAACCCTGGGTCTCTCGTGTCCCTTGTGTGCTAGGCAAGGTCTCTCCCACTGGGCATCTCGATTTCTCTTGCCGTTTCCAGTTATGAGTGGAATCCAGGAGTCAGAGGGCACAATTTCTGTTTGTTTGAGACAGGGTCTGTAGCCTAAGCTGAACTTACACTCTCAACAATCCTCCTGCCTCACAGCCTTTAGGATTATAGGTGTGAACCACTGTATCATTTGAAGTAGTTATCGTTATGCTTCTTCTTATTATTATTATTAGTTTTCCGGGGACAGGGTCTTGCTATGTAGCATGCCTGGCCTCACACTCACAGTGACCCTCATGCCCCAGCTTGCAAGCGCTGGGAGATACGGGGTCATCCTGGCACAGTTGACATTTCACTTGTGTCCGAGCCAGAATTCCAGGCTGTGAGAAATAGCATTGGCAAGGCAGGCTCGTCGGGGGAGCGGCACAGGAAAGCTGCTTGCTAATGTGATTTGAGAGCGTTAAGTCTCTTCATCCCTGGGTGGGCCAGGTAGCACAAGGTGAGCGGAGTACCTGGCTTCACGGAGGTTAAAAAAAACCAATGAACCCACTGACTTTCTAAACAAGTGTAGGCTATGACTGGCCTGCATCCTCTGGCCATCCGCAGCTGGGTGTGCGGAGGTGGCCTCTAAGGAAAGCCAGGCCTGAAGCCAAGGGAGTGGTGGCCAGGGAGGGAAGGCTAGCATAGCCTGCTTTTCTACAGGTCCTGCACTTGCAGGGTAGTTTGGAGCCCATGACATGCTTTCCCACACACTTAATATTATCTAATGAATTCTCAGAATGAGTGCTCTGTGTGCACAGTTATTATATTTTATATGTAAGGAAATGGAGGCGTAGAAAGTCCAATAATTTCTACAATTTTGTTTCATCCCTGCTGTTTTTATGTATTGAGATGTTTTATAATGACAGCTAAATGTGAAAATGCTATATTTACACACACACACACACACACAGGAGGCACACATACGTGCATGCAAATGCAGACAAACACACCTCTAAGTTAGAGAACAACTTTGGGGACCCCAATGTTGTCCTGTACCTTGTTGAAGCGGGGTCTCTCTTGTTTCTGCCATTGTGCTGAATATCCTAAGCTGGCTGTCTGGAGAGCTTTGGGGCCATTCTCCTGTCTCCTCCCATCTCACAGTGGGAGTGCTGGGTTGTAGATGGGTACCTCTGCACCTGACTTTTTATGTGGCTTCTGGGGATCGAACTCAAGCCAGCAGGCTTGAGCAGCAAGCAGTTTTATCAACTGAGCCATCTTCAGTGTCTTCATTTAAAGAGGCTGCGCTTATTTTCATTTAGAAATGAGGTCTTGCCAGAATCGGTAGCTCCTGGAGACGGCTTATCTCAAAATACTTGGCTTTTTATTGTGTCTCTGAGTGAGACTTTCAGTGTGTGGAAGCTAGGGCAAGAATTCTAGAAAAGACATTGACCTTATAACAAGAAAAAGAGACACCCCCCCCCAGAAATAAAATTTCAATCAAAGACTGTAAATGCTCGAACAATTGGTGTTTATTTGGCTACTGCTTGTTAGAATAAAATTCTCTTCTCTTAAGGTATCAAAGCAAATTAAAGCTGATCCGGGCTAAGGAAGAGGACAGCGGCCACTATACCATTATAGTTCAAAATGATGATGACGTGAAGAGTTACACGTTTGAGCTGTCAACGCTAGGTATGTAGAAGTCATGGAAAGGTCATGCGTTCTCAGTGAATGGCTGACCATCAGAGACAGCTTGGCTCTGCTCTTCATAGCCTTGGAGGAAAAGCAAGAGCTTAGGTAGCCGCAGGGACCGGACGGACATGCACATGTCAGGGCCACACTGTCACGCCTGCAAATTTGGGTTCAGTTTGAGCATTTCTAATCCCAAAGTCCAAAATGCTCTGAAACCTGAGACATTGTTTTTATCAAGGAAGAAGACAAGATAGGGTCTAAGTATGTAGCCCAGGCTAGCCTTGAAATAGTAATACTCCCTCCTCAGCCTACAGAGTGCTAAGACTACAGACAGGTGCCTCCACATATGACTTAAAATCTGAAACTTTTTGAGTGTTCACATGTTGTCACAAGTGGAAAATCTTGACCTGACATCTTGTGACAGGTCAGAAAATATTCAGGCATATAAAAATATTGCATAAAATTACTACCTGGCTGTGTGCATAAGGTGTGTATGAAGGTATAAATGAATTACATACATAGGCCGAGTCTTTCCCTAAGACATCTCATTAGGACCCATCTTCTGAAAAGGTCTGAAATCTAAAACACTTTTGGAGAAAAAACTGTTCTGAGGAAAAATTTTAGATTACAGTATGTACTTTTTAGTTTAAATTTTTATTCAGTTTAGTTTTTTTATATTTATTTTTTAAATATTTATTTAGTTTAAATTATTATTTACTTTAAAGTATGTAAAAGTCAATTAAAGATGTATATTTTCCGGCTTATTATTATTACTTGATGATGGAATCCCATCTTTTAACACAGATCAAGGGGCCGGAAAGATAGCTCACAGACTAAGAGCTCCTGCTGCTCTTACAGAAGACCGAGGGTCGGGTCCCAGCACCCACATGGTGGCTCACAACCATCCCTAACTCCAGTTCCAGGGGGTCCAGTATCCTCTTGTGGCCTCCATAGGCACCAAACACGCATGTGCTGCACATACATGCATTCTGGCAAAACACTTGCCTGTCTCTAATTTATTTGACTACAAATCGGCAAAAGGGTCTTTAAAATCTACTGATGCCCCTGGGATGCATTTGGGTGAAGGATGCTTTTTTTCAGATCCCAAGTGCAGAGCTAATTGGAGTGTCCTCCTCGCCTTCCACGCTGAAGGACCATAGGCCCTTTTCCCTCCCTTGGTCCAGATCTAAACCATCCAGGCACAAAAGCCCCCAGACACTGACACTGAAGTCACTATTAACTGAGTGGGTCTGTTGAAGCTGGAGTCTTTCTTTCTTTCTTTCTTTCTTTCTTTCTTTCTTTCTTTCTTTCTTTCTTTCTTTCTTTCTTTCTTTCTTTCTTTCTTTCTTTCTTTTTTCCTTCCTTTCTCTCTCTCTCTCTCTCTCTCTCTCTCTCTCTCTCTCTCTCTCTCTCTTTCTTTCTTTTAAAAGATTTATTATTTATTATGTATACAACATGTATGACTGCAGGCCAGAAGAGGGTGCCAGATCTCATTACAGATGGTTGTGAGCCACCATGTGGTTGCTGGGAACTGAACTCAGGACCTCTGGAAGAGCAGTCAGTGCTCTTAACCTCTGAGCCATCTCTCCAGCCTCTGGAGTGTTTCTTTCTGTCTCACACAACGGGAGGACCATTTCTGAACTCGTGGGAACGTTCCTTGGAGGGATGTCCCGCCATGGCTAGGGACAAGAATGGCTCAGCTCTGACTTCTCCCTTCCTCTGCAGTTCCCGCATCCATCCTGGAGCTCGTGGATGACCACCATGGCTCTGGCGGGGGACAGACTGTGAGATGCACAGCCGAAGGCACACCTCTTCCGGACATCGAGTGGATGATCTGCAAGGATATCAAGAAGTATGGAAACCAGATGTTCCCTATTCTTGTGCGGTCAGAATGTTTCCTTCGTGACATCAAGGACCTCAAGTGCATTGCATTTCATGTCTTTGGTTGACCCCTTTTGTATTCGTGATTCTTCTCAGCCCGAGGCTCATATTACTCACAAACTATACCATGGGGTTCTGAAAGTGGATTCCATCTCCTGGTGTGTGTGTGTGTGTGTGTGTGTGTGTGTGTGTGTGTGTGTGTGTGTGTGTATGCACAAGCACGCATGCATGTGTGTGTGTTTTCACAGGGCCTTTATTTTTCCCTTTTATTACCATTGTTTTTCTATTTCTCTTTTAAAACTGTCTCTAATGTGAAGTCAAGAAGAATTTTAAGAACCACTGTCGTTCAAGGATTTTTTAACCGCACCAGCTTATATTTTTAGCTCAGTTCTATTTATGAGACAAGGTCTCACTATGCAGCCCAGTTTGACCTCAAACATAAAATCCTCTTGCTTTGCCCTCCCCAAGTTTTGAGGTTACAGGTGTGCACCACCACCCCTGGCCAGCTCACATCTCTGATTTGGTCACCTTTGTTTTGGTGGCCAGACTGGCATAGGAGCAGAAGTAAAAACAGTGTCCACATGACCGCTCACAGCCACTGGTTCTTTGGAGGCCGGAAGTGGGCATTGGATCCCCTGAAGCTGGAGTAGCAGGTGGTTGTGAGCTTCCCAGTGGGGGTGTGCTGGGAACCAAACCTGGGTCCTCTACAAGAGCAGCACCCGCTCTTCCGTGCTGGGGCGTCTCTCCAGTCCCTCCTCCCCCTTAATAAATGGGCTCCTGAAATGTGTGTTCACACTTATCCCCATGGCAACCAGCTGTGTTCAGTCTTTGCTGAAGGCTGAGCTTTCTGCTCTTCCCCTCCCCCAGGGCTGTGGGGCGACTCAGGTGCTGGAACCTCTAGGTCTAATAACTTAATCCAGAAGACTACTATAGCCGTAGGTACCCCTCAGAAGCTCTCCCTGGGGCTGGTGGTGAGGAGAGAGGGTGTTTTCGAAGGACTGAGAAATTGGGATTATTAAACAAGTTTGATATTATCTTCAGTTTGCTCATAGGTTCAAGATTTTGGATTGGTAGTTGTATTTTTTTTTTTTAAATTTATCTGCCTCCTTCACAAACTTAGTTATCAGTGTGAGATTGCTCCTCTGAGGAGGTGCAAGTGAATTTTAATGTGAGTGAATATGCATGATAAGATGAGAAAGCTAACCTGTGGCAACCCCCAAATGCGTGCAAGGTCACCAATGTGGAACGGTCCCCGGTCTTTGTGACCCACAGTAATCAGACCTCCGTTTGTGTCATGTTCTCTTTAGATGTAACAACGACACTTCATGGACAACCTTGGCCAGCAATGTCTCCAACATCATCACCGAGTTCCATCGCCGGGGCAGGAGCACCGTGGAGGGACGAGTGTCCTTTGCCAAAGTGGAAGAGACCATGGCGGTTCGGTGCCTGGCAAAGAATGACCTTGGCGTTGGGAACCGAGAGCTGAAGCTGGTGGCCCCCAGTGAGTGTCTCAGTAGGCAGGACAACTCCAAGTCACCAGCCAAGCCCTGTCTTCCTCAGGTGGGATGCGGAATCCCAGACAGGGGTCACATAGTCAGGAAGGTCCCAAGACACAAATTCAGCCCTGTCTGCACTTGAAGCACACTGGTCTTGCGGTCAGGCCCTTTCATTTGCATCCCCAGACCCAGCTGCATTTGCAGTGACTGTGGACACTTTCGTTTGTCAAATGTGTATAGCTACTAAGCCACGTTAGTTTGACCATTGGTGTTGGGATGGGAAACGAGGAGGAAGAATCTTGTGTCTCTGGCTCCTTAGAACAGCTGAGTTGAGTTGAGATCTTCCCAACAAACAAACAAAGGGAGGAACGGAGCCCAAAGACGGGAGCCAAAAGGCAAAATGCCACCCCCAAAAGCTCTACCCTGAAGTTGATGTGGTGGTTGTCCCTGCAAATGAAATCGCTCCCAACTCATTCCCAGTCTTCCCTGTCCCTGTTCAAATTGTCCAAAAGGGGATCCTGGGAGAATCTTTGGGAAATGTGTTTTGCCCCAGGGAAGAATCACATCTCATTCAAGGGTACAAGTATTGGAGAGATGGTACTGGCCACCCCCAAAGTGAGCTGGGGAGCCTGGACACTTACCCGCCAGCAGTAAGACAGTCCCAGTCAGGCTCAGACACTTCCTTTCTACGCTCTGCCCCCGATAACTGGGGGAATTCTCCACCGCGCCTCTCTCTTGTCCCCCAGCCCTGCGTTCTGAGCTCACGGTGGCGGCCGCGGTGCTGGTGCTGTTGGTAATCGTCATTGTCTCTCTCATTGTCCTGGTTGTCATTTGGAAGCAGGTGAGTCTTCGCAGCCATTAGAACCAGAACGGCTGCCTTTTTCAGTGTTTGGTCCAGAGAAGGGGCTCAGTAGTTACATGTGTGGTGGGCTGTGTTAGGTACATGAGTGGTGGACTGTGTTAGATACATGTGTGGTGGACTGTGTTAAGTACATGTGTGGTAGAAGACTTTGTTGCATACATGTGTGGTGGACTGTGTTAGGTACAGGTGTGGTGGGCTGTGTTAGGTACATGTGTGGTGGGCTGTGTTAGGTACATACGTGGTGGACTATGTTAGGTACATGCGTGGTGGACTGTGTTAGGTACATGCATGGTGGGCTGTGTTAGGTACATGTGTGGTGGATTGTGTTAGGTACATGTGTGGTAGACTGTGTTAGGTACATGTGTGGTAGACTGTGTTAGGTACAGGTGTGGTGGACTGTGTTAGGTACAGGTGTGGTGGACTGTGTTAGGTACAGATGTGGTAGACTGTGTTAGGTACATGTGTGGTGGACTGTGTTAGGTACGTGTGTGGAGAATCGTGTCCTTCCTGGGTCCAGTCACTTTGCTTCCACAGTGAAGCTTGGGTGCCTTGAGACTGGTAATTCACCAGTTACCTGCCCTGGTCATTACAGAAACCACGCTATGAAATTCGCTGGAGGGTCATTGAGTCTATCAGCCCTGATGGACATGAGTATATTTATGTGGATCCGATGCAGCTGCCTTATGACTCCAGATGGGAATTCCCGAGGGATGGACTGGTGCTTGGTAAGTTCCTGAGAGGGCAGCCTCCCAGGACCCAATGCCACCTGCACGGCTTTGCTAGTTATAGGCCTGGGGAAGAACTGGGGGCTTGAACTCTGTCTGGTAGGAAATTTGCTCAGAGCTGGATGCGGTGGCTCACACTCTTCACCTCGGCACTGGGGAGGCTAAAGAAGGAGGAGGACTGTGAGTTCAAGGCCAGCCTGGGCTACACAGACATCTTGAGCATGAGCTCATTAGGCCTGAGAAGGGGAAGTCAAGGCGGAGAAGCTATTTAGTCTATGTGAGGCCCCAGATTCTATCCCCAGAACTGAAAAAGGGTGGAGTTAACTGGGCATGGCAGTGTATACTTATAGTTTTGGACTAGGGAGGTGGAGGCAGAAAAATCATGAGTTCGGTTTCATCCTGAGCTACTTTGTGGGTTTCAGGCCAGCCTGAGCTACATGAGACCCTATATCGACATACCAAAAGGAAAGACACTCATAATTGTATTATTGGAATGATTTTGGCCTGGCAAAGATACCATGTTGGAAAATGAAATGAACTTCTGTGACTAAAAAGGACTAACTGAGAAGTGAGATAACTCAGTGTGTCATAATCTATTCTGAGGATTAATAAAATACTTCTTTATATATATGCAATGTAGGATGTAAAAATACATGCTGGTGTTGTGGTGCATGCCTGTAATCCCAGTGAGGCAGGAGGATTGGGAATTTATGGTTATCCTTAGCTACATAGAGAGTTAGAAACCAGCCTGAGCTACATGAGATCCTATCTCAACCCCCCCCCCCCAAATAACCTCCTCCTATCTACACAACACACACACACACACACACACACACACACACACACACACACACACACACACACTTTAAAACAAAACATAAAAATCAAGACAGTTTGTCACACATTTCAAAGATTTCAAAGATGTCAGTCCTGGCTTGGGACCTAAAAATGAAGTCCCGAAGAGTTTGTGTGTGTGTGTGTGTGTGTGTGTGTGTGTTTAAAATCACATTCTAAATGAATAAAAGACCAAGGCAAAAAGAGTTAGACCTACAGGTTCTGTCACAATCAAAGGGCTCACCAGATTCAAATGCGGTCTTTTATTATTTGTCCCGCTCCAAAGTACAGCAGCGCTCAGATCTCACAGAGTCACTTCAACTGTAAGCAAGCCAGGCTGCCTCGCTTTTACCCGGGCTTCTTTATTATATTTCCACCACTGTTTCCCAAAAAGGGATGCAGAGCTTAGAGAAGTTAAAAATAATAGCATTGGGTGGTGGGGGCAGGTAAACCCCTGCCGTCCATCACTTTGTCCTTGTCTTCTTGGGCAAGTCCAACTCCCTGGAGGAACATCACCTTCCCAGGCATGGATGCCGGAGGGACAGACTGGAAGAGAGGGCATGTCCACTCTTGGTGTTATTTTCTGCCTGGGCTGCCCATGGTCGCACTGGCTTCCTGAAAATGCACCCCCCCTTCCCGATCACGGTCTCTTTAAGGGTGAAGACAACCGCTTTGATTTTTTTTGGTCTCCCTACACAAAGAAGGGCTGTGCTGGTGGCACACAGCCTCTGGTCCAGGGACCTTCCTCCACCACAAAGGAGACTAGTCCAAGTCTTCACTTGTGCGTTCCTCAGAATCAGTGGCATTTGGAATACTGGAGATTTCCAGTGGTTAAGGATTTGTTAATGCAAAGGTTGCCTCTGTCTGCACGAGAAAAACAGAAGGCTAGAGAAACAGGGGGTTTGGGCGGAAGCCATGGCGACAAGTGCCCAGGAGTCCGGGGCCTGGCGGGAGCCCATGTTCACACCAGGGATGGCTGAGCTCTCCTCTCTCTTGTCTGTGTTTTCCTTTCCAGTGCAAATGTTATTTGACAAAAGCAATTGCACTAATTTACTTCCCCGTGGGCTCAGTTCTTTTTCTGACATGATGACTTGGAGGAATAATTGGGCTTACTCAATACAGGAAAAACTCCCACCCAGCTGTACACCCTTGCACGCTGGCCTCTGCCGGTAAAGCCGAGGAGCCTGGAGCTGGCGTTGATGGCTCTCTTTGCCCACAGGTCGGATCTTGGGATCTGGTGCCTTCGGGAAAGTGGTTGAAGGCACGGCCTACGGATTAAGCCGGTCCCAGCCTGTCATGAAGGTGGCTGTGAAGATGCTTAAACGTGAGTGTTTCCTCCCAGGGATGCTTTGGACATGGAAATACTAAGTGACTTCATAGTAAATTGACTATTACGCTGTGATTCTTCAGATTGTAAGTTTTATGCGGATTTAGGTTTTTGTTTTTTTTCTCTCATTTCGATTTTGTTTTTGTTTTTGTTTGTTTGTTTGTTTTTTGCTCTCATCTCTCATTGTGAAAAAGCAGATGTTTTCACTTTTGGTGACTTTTTTTTTTCAGTCTTAAAGACTATGGGGCTGGGAACTGGCCTGATGTGTAAAGTGCTTACTGTGAAAACATGATGACGGGAAGTGGGAGTGTGCTCCCATGAACCAACACTGCAGGGAGGCAGGAAGAGACAGGTGGACCCTGGGAGCTCACTGCGGGCCAGCTTGGTTAGCCGGCATGGAAAGCTCTCAATTCAGTGAGAGACCCTGTCTCAAAACATACGACGGGGAAAGATTTGAAGAAGAAGAAGATATCCTGATGTCCACCTCTGGCCTCCATGTGTAGTTGTATAAGCAAGGTCTCACACACACACACACACACACACACACACACACACACACACACACACACACATACACAATCATTCGAGTCTAGACTAAGGAAGCCATCTAGGACTCTTCTTTTAGACTCTTGGTAAACCAATATTATTATTGACTCGCAGTGCTAGATGTGTTTGTCTGAGAGCCGGGGTAGGTAGTTCAGTTGAACTGAAATCTTTCTTACTTCAACAGCCACTGCGAGATCCAGTGAAAAGCAAGCCCTCATGTCTGAGCTGAAGATAATGACCCACCTGGGACCACACTTGAACATTGTGAACTTGCTGGGAGCCTGCACCAAGTCAGGTAGCCTCCCTGACCTGGAGGGAGGGCGTGTTTGCGAACACTCATGGTCCTGGAACTTCGATCCAGTCTCAGGCACACATGCCTCTCTCTGTGCCCTAAACATGCCTCATGGGTAGAAAGCTCATGAGTGGAGCCCCCTGGTGGCCTTGGCTTTTTTCCAAAGTTCTCTGGTTCTGAGCATTACGGCTTCTTTTTGTTGCCCGTTTTTTATACCTGGGTGCATTTGGGTCCCCACAGGTCCCATTTACATCATCACTGAGTACTGCTTCCATGGGGACTTGGTCAACTATCTGCATAAGAATAGAGACAGCTTCATGAGCCGTCACCCAGAGAAGCCGAAGAAAGAGCTGGACATCTTCGGACTGAATCCTGCTGATGACAGTACAAGGAGGTAAGATGAAGGGAGCCCGTTTGTCAGATTGGCAAAACGCCTGTCCCGACGGATTCCAGGCCTGCGGATTCCGGGTCAGCACCGGAGGCCACAAGGCTTGCGGCCCACCCAGCCATCCATGCCAGTGTGGATGGACACATAGCTGCAGGTGTTTGGGACTAGGTCATTCCATGGGGAGGCTGTACTGACAGGTCTGAGTAACAGTGGGCGCTGGGGGCCTCCTGAAAGCCAGTCTCTTCTTTGTATGTGATTCCTCAGGACGCGTCAATGCAGCTCTGGCCAGGGATGTCTAGATTTGTGCCTTGCAAGGAGCTGTTGGAGGGTCTGCAGGCTCGATCTGTTGCTCCTTGCTGAACCTGGGCCAGTGATATTCATTTGTCTCTGCGGCTAAAACTTCCAGGTGGCTGTAAAGAGTATGGATGTGAGGTTCCGTAAGATCAGCAAGTCCGAGGACCTCCCTTGCTATTAAAATACCCAATGAGCTTTGAATGGGTGCATGGAGTCGTAGGAACTGGTTGTCGGAGCCACATGGCCAACATGGCTACTTAACCGACAGAGGGCAACAGTGAATTGTCCTTGCTGTCATGAACTTTTTAACTCTTTGTGTACCAGACTCAGAGGATTTTGTGTGTTTCTGGGAATGTAGCTCTCAACTTCCCCGCGGCTCTTGGGGATGTCTCTGTTACTTCTGAGGGTGTGTAGAGGGGTGACATTGAGGGCAGAGGAGTAAAACGTGAAGAATCATGGCAGCCACCATCTGTGGACCCCAGCTGACCCTGTAGTATTTCCCGTCAATGTGGGTAGTATTCATTTTACGCTCTTTAGAGAAGTGTTTGCTTCCTCCCGGATGGGCATATTCCTTCCACACCAGAAGCATCCTTCCTTCTCAGTACGCCTGGGCTTGAGATGATCCATCCATTTGTGACTGATTAATGGGTCATCTGTCTGCCTGGACCACCCCGTACAGTGTGCACATGGGGACTGTTTATGCTCATCCCTGAGACCTTGATACCTCCCTCAGTTAATAGCACACTGTAGGTACCCAAATTAGCATGTTATCTACTGAGTGACCAAATTAGAGGCCACTCGGGGTGAAACGTCTTTGTCTTTTTTTTTTTTTTCTTTTTTCAGTTATGTGATTTTATCTTTTGAAAACAATGGTGACTACATGGACATGAAGCAAGCTGATACCACACAGTATGTCCCCATGCTTGAAAGGAAAGAAGTCTCTAAGTACTCCGACATCCAGAGATCGCTGTATGATCGGCCCGCCTCCTATAAGAAGAAATCTATGCTAGGTAAAAGCGCCCATGCTCATTCTGGCAAATATGATCTTTCTGTGGTTTGACGGGATACACAAAGGAAGGGAAACAGGGATGAGGGGTACATCTGTCAGACTGTGTGATCCCTAAGTGCAGGCCTGTTCAGCTGGGCCTGGATGTCTTTTGTAGATCTGTGGTCTGTGAGTGAGAAGAGTCCAGACAGGGTTAGTGATGGAGATCAATGATATATTGCTTGCCTGGTGTGTTCACAGTTCATGCTCCGGCACTGAAAAAAAAAAAAGAGCATATAATATTGTAACAATAAAAATAGAGAATAAAGACAGACCTAATGTAATCCATTTCTCAAACTTTAAATGTTGTTGCTTTAAATAAATAATTCATTCTGCTATAATGATCTTTTCTTGTTAACATGTCTTTTGTTAAAAAATGAAAGTGGTGATAATTGGTGTTTTTTTTTTTTCCCCATGGCCAAACTGAAAGTTGGCAATCTTACATTGTTTCCTCATGATTTTTTTCTGTGTGCGCGATAATCCTCGCTTTTCATTTTCCTAACATACAACTTTGGGGTAGTAACTGGAGAGTAGACAGTTTGAGGTTACAGTTTCTGACAAGTGTTTCTGTTGACTTTTGTTTGAAAGCATGCCCTGCTGCTTGGAAAACAGAAGCGTCTGTGGTGGGGATGAATTCATTTGTCAGCTCCAGGGGGCCACGTGGTAATGCCACGCCAGATGGACCACCTAACGCCTGCTCTCGGTGGCCACTCTAGGGATCTAGCTTAACCACACACTTGAAGTGAGCAGTGTCTATGAGCCTGACCTTTCCTTGTGATCCTGCTTTTGGGGGTCTGAGCCTCTCATCAACTGCTGCAAAAGTGCTCAGCTGCCGTGGAGATTGTTTTGAAAAAAAAAAAAAAAATTCTCTAGTGTGCTCTGAATACTTTCAGGATTCTTAAGTGAAAGGTACAATCCATTAAAAAAATATGTGCTTGTTTTGTAAAAGCCAACATGCAATATTTTCCATATCTGCAGCTCCATTCACTTCACGTTGCCAAGTGGGTGAACTTCCAAACACTTCTGAGAGTTTACCCAATGAGAGTTCTTGGAAGCACTGCTTCCTTTTCCACTCCCATATGGTTAAAAATAGTTTACATTGCTTCCCGGGCAGAGCTGGTGGGCCTGACTCATGCTCGGCCTGGGTCCTGCTGGCAGGCAGACCACAGTTTTCTGGCCTTCCCATAGCCGGGAGGAAAAAATATGAATGGCTGAAGCCGCTCATGGCTGGCCTGAATATCGTCGAGGACTGAGAACTGCTGGCCTAGACTGCTTTCCTGGAAAACTCTTGGGGGCCCCCCAGAAGGGATGAATGGGGGGAAGTGGACAAGTTAGAAGGCAAGGTCAATGGCTGATCACGGGCGCCATCCTTTAAGATGGCCGCCTGCTCTCTTTGGTTAGTTGATGTAGCTGGCTAGCTAAACACAAAGTAAACAGAAAATAAAGCAGACCTCGAATTTGCCATGGACGATTTCCGTGTGTGTGTGTGTGTGTGTGTGTGTGTGTGTGTGTGTGTGTGTGTGTGTGTGTCTCCAAGATGGTTGAGGTGATTGTGATTGGGGCTGGGAGTGGGGGGAATGAAAGCCAAGGGCAAACAAAAATCTGTGTGTGAGAATCCATGGAGGAGTTTGGTTTGATTAATTATTCTGCATATAACTGTCTGCCCCCCCAGGTATGTGTTTGTGCATGCAGGCTGGGTATCGCTTATCTGAAATGCTTGGAACCGAATGTGTTTTGAAATTTTTTTTTTCAGATTTTGGAATATTTGCATATACATAATGAGATATCTTGGGGTTGGGAGCCAAACCTAAATAGAAATTCCTATCTGTTTCACGCACACCTCAGACACATAGCTGACAGTAATTTTATACAATATTTTTTCTAGTGTGCCTGTGTTTTGACTATGACCTGTCACATGACGTCTGGCATGGGAATATTTCTACTTCTGTCACCACGCTGGTGCTAAACAAGTTTTGGATGTTTCAAGCATTTTAGATTCAGGATTCTGGGTCAGGAATTCTCAACCTGTGTCTATTTCTTTTGGAAGAAAGAGCCGTTACTTCTTCTATTTTTATAGCACTGGGAGTGTGCTTTGTGCATGCTGGGCAAATTCTCTACCACGGAGCCACACCCGTAGCCTCCTTTGCATACTTTCTGTATCCTGTGAAGTCTAGGAACTATGAGGAAATGCTTTGGAAGGAGATCGTTGGGCAAACTTCTGCAACCTGCCGGACCAGGGGGTGTCAGGGTCCTGGAGGGTCCCATGCTTTCAGCCGACACTTAACACATTTGACGCCTTCCCCACAGACTCAGAAGTCAAAAACCTCCTGTCGGATGATGACTCCGAGGGTCTTACTTTGCTGGATTTACTGAGCTTCACCTACCAAGTTGCAAGAGGAATGGAATTTTTGGCTTCCAAAAATGTAAGTTCAAGGCACAGGGACCTCCTCAGACCCTGCCACAGGTTCAGAGGGAGGGGGACGGACATGGAACGAAATGCCAGGAGGGAGATCTCAGAGCAGCAGTAACAGGGGCTTCTCAGTTTACCTACCCCTTCGTCACTTCCCCAAACTGGCTGGGAGTCAGTCTGACGTCATTGGGCATCTGTCTTTCTCCAGGACCCTTTGTCCCTCAGAAGGAGTCAGGATGGGGAGGGAGGGCAAATTCTTCCTGCCAGGGCACCCCTCAAGTGCCACCACGGAGTGGCCAGTCTTGCAGGAATGCTGCTGTCTGGCCTCAGCTGGAGCCATTCTGAAGTGACTTCTTTCCTTCCCATGTAGTGCGTCCACCGGGACCTGGCTGCCCGCAACGTCCTTCTGGCACAGGGGAAAATTGTGAAGATCTGTGACTTTGGCCTGGCCAGAGACATCATGCATGATTCCAACTACGTGTCGAAAGGCAGTGTAAGCTTCCTCCACCTTCACCGTCTGTCCCCCTTTGAAGTGTGTTGTTTCTTAATTCAGAAGTCATATTTCTGAAATAGGTTCACAAGGTTCATTAGTGGGCTCCAGAGGGAAAGCTTGGGCTTAACAGACAGCCTGGTATCAGCTCCACCCGATAGCAGGGTTGGCATTTGGTCAAGTTTAATGTCTATCTCGTGCCTTAGTTTCTCTGTAGCATCCCCCATTTCCTAAATTGCTACAAGGGAATAATTTAGGGGATTCATATAAAGTGCTATAGACAGTGCTTGACATAGAGAAGTGCCCAGCAGGGGCTGGGGAGATGGCTCATTGGTTAAGAAGAGTATTGGCTGCTCTTCCAGAGGATCTGGGTTCAATTCCCAGCCCTCAAGTGACAGCTCACAACCACCTGCAGGTCTGGGGAGCTGATGCCCTCTTTTATGTGCTCTAGGCACACATGCAGTGTACAGACATTGAAGGCAAAACACTCACACATGTAAAACTAAAAACAAACAATTAGACACACCCAGTAAGTGTTAACTCCTAAATAAGTCAAGTAAGTACATGAATACACAAGCAGGCATTTCCAGGGAGATCTCTAGTTTTTAATTTAAATTCTCACCAGATTTCCAACAGGCAAGTTTAAGCTTTAGAACATTAAGATGGCTGGAGTTAATAGAACGGTTCAGTTTCTTTAAACAGAGTCTCATTACCTACTTGAACCAGCCTCTCCATCCCTTCAACCTAAGCACGTGAGCAGCTTGGGACACGTCTGTCACCTGGGGGTATGATTATGTGTCCCTCTGTTCCACTGGTGTAGGACAGCTCCCAGAGCTGCAGCACTTGCTTAGACAGTCCACATCGGTGCCTCATGACTCATGACTCATGCCCATGACCAGAGCTGTGGCTCTTCCCAGGCACCTTGATCAAGTTGCTAAGGTTATGAATGTCTGCTGTTTCCTTAGTAACTGGGGTAGTGGTGGTGGTGGTGGAGGATGCTAGCCTGAAGGATGCTGCGTTGTGTATCTGTCTAGACTTATTATTTCACCTGAAGTTTGGACCGGCTTCGCAAAGGAGACACATCTCAGTGTCTTCTTTCTTGACAGTGGAAAATAGCCACTTATTTCTTAGAGTTTGGAAGGTGTCACTGGTCTACATCTGTTTTCAGTTTTGTTCCTAGGGTTACCTGAAAACAGGGGGACTGGTCTGGACAAAGGTCACACTTTATTGCTAAATAGAAAGTTAAATATTTTTTTGTATTATTCCTCCCAAGAGATAAGAAGGGACATTGAGCATCCCTTGTTCGTTATGCACACACACACACACACACACACACACACACACACACACACACACAACCAGCACCTGCATACACCTGAACAAACACACATATACATATACACGCATACCACACCTAGTTGCCGGTGAACAGGAAACATACGAGAGACATGATGCGGGCAGGATCTTTAATGCATTGTTTCACAGCCCAGGGAGAACCACTTCCCATTTCTTCTTCTGCAGACATCAGAGCATAGTCTGTGTGTTAATCTCCTCTCTCCTCTTCCGCAGACCTTCCTGCCTGTGAAGTGGATGGCTCCTGAGAGCATCTTTGACAACCTCTACACCACGCTGAGTGACGTCTGGTCTTACGGCATCCTGCTCTGGGAGATCTTTTCCCTTGGTATGGACTTGACTGCTCTGCTGGTGTGGCTAATTCTGAAGGGATATGTGTCGGGCTTAGGTCCAGGATGCCGACACATACAGTGTCAACGGTTCATACTGCAGCTGTTCCACAAGCCAACTCTTACCACGTCTGACGTAGGCTGAGTAGACCCAGAGGAATCTTTGGGGGATGCTTCGTCACCCCTGGCCACTGCCCCTTTTCTCTCGTGGCTTGTGTCAGAGTGATTTGCCTCCATGGAAAGTACTTCCGATGACATCTGCCTTTTCATTTTGGACTCCGGGTTAGCTAGGTCACCGAGGGTTTCTTCCCCTTTACTTAATGACGAATGATGCTCAGGTGAAAGGTGATGCGGCAAGGAAGGGGGTGTAGCTCCCCAGCTGGAGGAGATAAACCTCCTTAACATTTGATCACTTGTCACCAGGGCCTGGACAGGTCAGGTGCCTGCTGCCAGGGGAGGGGTCGTAAGCGAATGAGGAGGTACGACGGTGACCTTTGGGGACATATGGGTTACACAGTTAGCGGTAAACCCTGCAAGCTATAATGTGGGTTCGGAGGAAGGAGAAAGAGTCTTGGAGTGGAAGCTTCAGAGAGGAAATCAAACTTGACCTGGCCTTGGCTGTGTGCTCAGGGCACCACTATTCATTCCCACTCTCCATTTCCTGAAGCCTTGTACTCCCTTGAAACAGTGGATCATTGACAGTTCAGGTGCCAGCTTTGAATCTGGCTATAATTATTTGAACACTTGTGATGGAAATGGCATTCTTAAGCTGGGCACAGTGGCCCACGCCTTTAATCCCAGTACTTGGGAGACAGAGGCAGGTGGATCTCTATGAGTTCCAGGATAGCCAGGGCTGTTACACAGAGAAAGGCTGTCTCAAAACAAAACAAACAAACAAACAAACAAACAAAGAAAATGACATTCTTACCTTTAGTGGCTTAGAACACCTCCTCACCTTTTGAGTGTGTGTATGTATATCCAGTAGTTCAAAACACTATTAAATTCGTTAGTGATTTTTTTTCCCCTAAAGTTGTATGCTTTTTGCCCAAGATGCTTGAACTCGACCAACCAAGACTCCTATGTCAAGTCTGAGCAGTCCTCCACAGTCGAGGAGTTGCTAACCTACAGATTCTTTGAAAGAATCGGGACATCAGGGCTTCGGGATTAAGGATGTGTGGTACCCGTAGAAGCCCTTGGTCATCCAGTTTTCTCTTTCGGCTCTTAGGTGGCACACCCTACCCTGGCATG